>NW_026928600.1:0-34536 GCF_032062105.1 Saccostrea cuccullata | reverse complement strand
GGTTTGGGGAACATTTATAGGGACAATATGTTTTGGGTTTGTATAATAATTGTATTTAATTATGTACAACTTTGTAAATACAAGTATACACTACATTTTAGGGACAATAGGTTTTGGGTGTGTATAATTATTGTTTTAAATAAAGTACAAGCTTGATAAATAAATAAATACAAGTATACACTCAAACATTAACAGTTTTACAGAAATGTGGCAATATATTACTTCTGGAAAGAAAATAGGGGGTCCCTTTAGTGTAGAGCTCATACCACGAAAAGTAATGCGTCAATATATATTTTTTTTAAACTTATTATTTTTCTTTAATATAATTTAGTAAAAATAATGCAAGTTTATGAAGTTTGAGTTCATATTTTTTTTAAATGACCGAGATTGTCTTATGAAGCATATTTTCTTACATTAAATTTTGATACAAAAGCCTTACAAAGTGCATCTATTTAAATGTTTCATGCCAAACAATGATTATGTATTGTTTAATAACATGTTTCTACTCTGTTGCTTATTAAAGTTGAATATTTATTTAAATTAATTTATATACAACAAAATCTAGGATAGGTAAAATTTCAGTATTTTACATTTCGGGGTATGTACTCCGATAGGCATTAGCGGAAAAGTGAACATGTTGACATATAATTTTTTCTTGTGTCTATCAATTGCTGGGATGAATGTCTATCTTATAAAAGCGGATTTTATACCCCCGCAAGCGAAGTTTAGGGGCGGTATATTAGAATCACCATGTCCGTCTGTCTGTCTGAAAGCAAATTTTTAATAATTGATATTTATTTACTATAATAAATTATACTTAAATAAAGAAAAACAACAACTAAATCTCATTGTAAATATGAATATTACCTTTCATATTTTTTTGGCAAGAAATGATGGGCCATGTGTTGCTTCTCTAACTTTTCTTAAGGCCTGGACACTGGCTTCATGAGATTGTGCATAACTGGTTATTGTCCAAAGACATTGTTGGCAAAGAAATCTTTTTGCTCATCTGCTCTGGTGTGAATTGTACCCCAAGGTCCTTTTCCAGCACATCTTTAACAGTCCTGTCAAGTCTTTGAAGTTTTACAGCTAAACTTCTCTTGTCAATGGGATTTTTTTTTTTTTGCAAAATGGAACAACTTTCCATTACTTATGCAACTGTTTGAGTCCATTTTTCATTATTACCCCTTTCGCAAGCTCTTTTCCCACAATCCATTATAACTTGTTGCACCCAGGTAATTTTTTGGTCCCATCTTCATCAATGAATGTTTTCATTAATGTTATTGAATTAGTATGGCGTTTATCGTGCTTATTTTGCAAAATATGTTATTTTTCTATATTTATTTATCTCTGCGTCTCTGACAGCATTCAGATATTAAAGTAACAGTACCTGTAAGCTTCAAAACAAAGTTGTAAACGTCCGTAGTAGCCCTTTTCCATATAAGGAATTCGCTCTCTTTGGGCTCATTAATATTCATTTATTTCCTGAAGCTGTTGCATTCTGAAGAGCTGTTTACAGAATGGTTCATGTATATATGTGGGTTTTCTGCCAATCGCTACTTTTGGGTCCCACTCCTCGGGCCTTATCTAGTGAAGGAGAGCATAAGGTATTGTTAATTTATACGCCATGACACCCCCCTCCCTTTCACAAACTTTGAAATAAAGCATGGATAATGTATATAGACCTATTTTCTGTGGAAAATGGAGTTAACTTTATTCAATGTAATGATATTACCTAAAATATACTATAGAAGGGACTTCTAACTCTCCGTTTTTACTATGAACAAGAAATGTTTAAAATTTTAACATCCGATGATGTCGATACATTCGCGTTTGACATCTGAGGAAAAGACCCGAAATGATGCGATTGCCTTTTCTGCAAGTAGATTGATCTACCCCTGAATCTAAATTTAAAGCTACACCTATTCTGAAATCTGTTGTCAAATCATTCATTGTGAACATTTTAGAGAATGGATATAACTAAATACATATTTTGTAGGAAAGCATTTTCTCCATTGAAGTAAACAGTAGTAGTTTGTGTACATTGATCTTTTTTTATTCTGAAAAGTGGGTACTATAATTTTTTGAGAATGAAATAGGTAAATCCATCATTTTGGCCTTTGTGGAAAAGAAATCCAAGATTTTTCACAGGTAATTTCTTTCGTCAAATAGTCCGGAACCTGTTTGAACTGCGTCGATCGTTTGTGGTGATTAAACTAGTCCATCAAAATATGAAATAAACCAACAGAGGGGAAACAAATTAGAGAAATTATTTTTTTGTTTTGCATGTCCATATTCTGATACATACGATTCATATGTTGTTTTAAGGAATAAGATATAATTTGTAGGTAGAATTTCTGAATCATAAGAAGATGGAGGTTACAATAACAACTTAATTTAATTCCATGGAAGTTAGCATCCCCCATTCAAACAATAGAACAATCCAAGAAAAGTCGCGAAGATCGCTTACTCCTGACATTTGGCGCGAAAAGAGTGATTCACCCCATTAGTAGAACATAAATGGACTGATCCAGTAGGATAGAAATGCAGAAAAAAAAGATACACGGACACGTTGAAACGGTTAATCACATGGAATAATCTGTTTCATGCAAACAGAGTAAACAAAGTAAATACTGCATTATTTTGCATCAGAAAAATCATTGTTTCCCTGAAGAAAAGTTTCTTTTAAAATGCAGGAAAAGATTTCCAATGTAAATCAGCTTGCACAAAATCTAGCTCTCTGGGTACAATCTATTATTTTCGGATCAAGCAATTATCAACCCTTATACAGCCTGACGCCGTGACGTCAGGCAATAAACTTACAACGTGCTCTTGGCCGGATGGACAATTAATACAAAATATTTTAGTTGTAGCTGCAAACAGCGCCTACATCAGACGCCAGCAGGGAGAATTTAAATCTAATACACAAAACAAATCTGCAAATCCGGAAATATCCTGTAGACTCCAAAACAAGTCATACCTTAACTGATTCGCGGACACTACACTCCCTGTCTTATATCAAAGATATAACTATTCACTAAATAAAATGGACAAAAATCTCGAACTATTAACTACATAACTAAAATAAAGTAATTCATACGGTTACTGCTCAAGTAAGAGAATCATCTCAGTTGTCGGTCGCGTGTACACCTTCCTGTCCTTGGCGACAGCTTTCCACAGCTTTCCGAACCATGGCATCGTTGCTCGATTATCCCCATCGGCCACAGATTCTTATAGACATTCTTCTCACGCAAGAGTACATCTCCAGTCTTGAGATTCTCTGTGTTCGAGTACCACTTCTGTCTCTTCTGTAAACTGTCTAAGCACGCAACGTGCCACTTCTTCCAAAACATATCAGACAGCACCTGAACATGTTTTCAGCTGGCTCTGAACATGTCCTTGATACCCAAATGTTCCCGAGAACGATCCAATTTCTCCCTGCTTCTGGGTCAATAGTACATTTGGATTCAGCACCATGGCGGGTCTGTATTAAGCGCCATCGGGCGAGAGTTAAGTATGGCGCATACCTCCGCCAAAAATGGGAATAGTATTTCATGTGTCAATTCCTTGCCTCCGTCTTGAAGCACCATAGAGTCTAAGATCCTTCAGAACTACCTACAACTCTTTCCCACACACCTCCCATATGTGACACATGAGGGGCATTAAACAACCAGGTTGCTCTGTTCTTCTTCAGGTAAGCCTTCATTACAGTGTCTTCAACATTGATGGCATTCACATGAAGGTCGTCCACAGCTTCAATAAAATTTGTTCCCCTCACTGCACGAAAAATTGCGTTTAATGTAAAATTATATGTCAGTTAATCCCCAATTAAACGCCAAGTTTCAGCGTATAACTAGAACTGTCCAAACGGGACAAAACCCCCCGCTGGGTTTTTCAGAGGTACGTTTTTCCATAATAAAGATATGTATCAAACAAAAATTATGAAATTTTTCAGTGACTTTGAACTTCCCCAAATCACCTTGGGTCAAGGTCAAGACACACCTTTGGGTCATGGGCAATCTTTATTTGAAATGAGAACCTACCAAGTTAATCAATAAGAAAGATATGGACTGGACACGAATTATGAAATTTTTCTTCAAGTGACCTTGAACTTCCCCAAATGACCTTGGGTCAAGGTCATGACACATCCTTGGGTCATTGGCAATCTTTGTGTTAAATGAGAACCTACCAAATTTTTCGATAAGAAAAATATGGACCGGACACGAATTATGAATTTTTTCTTCCAGTGACCTTGAACTTTCCCAAATGACACACCCTTGGGTCATTGGCAATCTTTGTGTTAAACTAGAACTGTCCAATAGGGACAAATACCCCCGCTGGGTTTTTCAGAGTAGGTGCCAATTCAGAAATATTTTATGGACCTAGTACGAGATGTTCACTATTGTCTAATAAAGTGCCCTCCCACAGCATGATACGCCCATCAAATATTGTTCGATAATCATAAATTGGTTAGGGTGCAAGAAAATCAAGTAACCTTGATTTACAGATTGACACAGATTTCGATGGTCTAATTTCCATTTCTTATCATGTTTGAAATATTGTACATACATCATCAGAGACTTGTAGTGTAGGGATTAATTAAGACAAATAATACATCACATAATTCTAAACTGGCTGTGTTAGAGCTTAACAAATATCCATCTGCAGCTTTAAATTGTTTATTGCATATTTTAAGAAATAATGGAAATGCTATAGTCTAATAAAAAAAATCAAAAATTAATTGTTCTTTAGACTATAAACTTCTAAGTGAGACATGACTGCAATTTGTTCTCAGTATATAAAAAAATTGAAATGTAATTTTTTATCAATGAACACATGTATAATTAATATTAATTATATTACATGTATACAATACTAATTCAGTTTTAATCATACACTAAAACATCAATTTGTTTTAATTACATTACACCAATTGAAAGATCTTTATCTGAACTACACCCATCAAGAACTCTTAATTAACACAAGCAACTATAAGGCCATTTCTTTTTGCCCAACTCCCAAGAGATGAATAAGATTATACTGCATGATGCTCTTGCCAGTTAACTCCCGACAATGAACTCATTAATTTCTCTCTAATTTGACATGCACATTTCTGCTATCAAATATTCTCCTTGACCAGTGCTTGATAATTATGCCCATGAGACAAACTGAATTCCTCTCAAATCATTAACATTTGTTACAGAATTTGCTGTAAAGTATATCATAAAAAATAAGTTTTTAATTAATTTAGCATTTTTTAATAAGGATACAACCATATTTTTACATTTTTTAGGATTATGAAATTTAAAATTTTAAAGACTTAGTTTTTTTTTAAAATCACTTAAAATTAAAGGTCAGAGTGACCTTGAAATAGGTTGGGACACACTGTCTACCCAAGATGCATAAATTGTCCAAGTTTGATGATTGTAGGTCTAATAGTTTTCTAGTTATGGGCCAAACAAAATCACAAAATAAAAAAGAAAAAACACCTGTAAAATGCAGAAAAATCATCCAATCATGATGAAAATCCCAGGTGCACACCTTAATATGGTGAATAATAAGTGTATAAATTTTCAGACAAATCCATCCAACAGTTTCTGAGAAATGGTCCGGACAAAATCTTGTCTACAGACAGACGGACATGGTGATTCCAATATACCCCCCTAAACTTCGTTTGCGGGGGTATAATGAGAACCTACCAAGTCTATCCGTAAGAAAGATATGGAACGGACAGGCATTATGAAATTTTTCTTCCAGTGACCTTGAACTTCCCCAAATGACCTTGGGTCAAGGTCACGACACACCCTTGCATCATGGGTACATATGTAATCTTGGTGTGAAATAATAACATACCAAGTTTATCCATAAAAATATATACCAAACATGAATTTTGAAATTTTTCTCCCAGTGACCTTGAACTTCCCCAAATGACCTTGGGTCAAGGTCACGACACACCCTTGGGTCATGGGCAATCTCTGTGTGAAATGAGAACCTACCAAGTTTATCGATAAGAAAAATATGGACCGGACACGAATTATGAATTTTTTCTTCCAGTGACCTTGGAACTTTCCCTAATGACCTTCGGGTCAAGCTCATGACACACCCTTGGGTCATGGGCAATCTTAGTGTAGAGTAGTAGATTCTTATGTCCCTCTGTAAGAAAGATATGGGCCAGACACATTGCACAGACAGACGCACAGACAGACAGACGGACAAGGTCATTCCTATATACCCCCCCCCAACTTCGTTTGCGGGGGGTATAATAAGAATTTAATATTGAATTATATTTGTAATTTAATTTGAGTTTACCTTGGGGTAAAATTTTTTTTTAAACGCCGAAATTTAATGACATTTAATTTTAAAATTTTACTTCAATGATACGTCACGTAAAATAAACGATTAAATCCTATTAAATTTCAAGTTTATAAATTTATTATACATGATTTTTACTCCAATTATACCTCATGTTTAGCTGAATATTAAACGTCGTTTTACGTAAAGTTTCACATTTAATATAGGTATTTTACTCCATTTATACGTCATGTTTAGTAGAATTAAATTTCATTTTACGTAAAATTGCACATTTAATGTAGCATTTTACCCCAATCTAGGTCATGTTTAAAGTGTTGGTAAATGTCATTTTACGTGAAATTTCACTAATAATACAATTTTACCCAACATAAACGCCAAATTTAGATCGAATTAAATCCCATGTTTACGTGAGATTTCACATTTATGTTCTTCCACGTGACGTTTTCCACATGTTTTTCTATCTCCAGGTAAGATACAACTTGATCACTGTAATAAGACATTACAAACAATGTAGTCTGTGCAGTACACGGTAGTCTACATGACTGTACGCAAAGTAGCTGTCGATTTTGGGTTTGGTTCTACATTCTGTTTATAATAGATGCCAAGGCGTACACAAGAAATCATTTAAGATATAAAATATTTTATTACACCTTTTCTCTTCAGCTCTAGACTTATTTGCTTCAACAATATAAAATGATTTTGCAGGCATTGATTTGATTGGTTGATAAAATTTGACGTTTGACGTGACCCATAATGGGATTTTGTTTGTTGTTAGTGAAACAATTATGCAAGCAGATCTAACATCTTATCTGAATTAGATCGAAGAAACCACATTCATTAAAGGTTACAAACACGAAAATCTTCATATAATAACACAATGTCAAAAATGACATCATTGTTTTTGTGCAAAATTGTGTTTTGTGACCCTTGAACAAAACTAAGAAATATCAATATTTAGAACTTAAACATGTATTGTAAATGAGACCAAAAATAATAGCTATAAAGTTTAAAAATTAAATAATTGAATTAGTTATGAACAATAGGTAATGTAAATAAACGATGGTTTGAAATTTAATTAAAAGGTTGCAAAAAAAATTAACCACATATAGCTTTTCTTGAAATAAAGTTGATGTGTTTATGAAAAACACAACTAGATACCAATCTACAACCCCCCCCCCCCCCCCCACAAAAAAATGAAAAAGTGTGCAGCATGCCAACATTGTCAACATAAAATATAAAGTCCTTCTCAACAGATGATCAAGAGGCTATGTCTTTTATAATTTTAACAATAGTAATAATTATAAAATCAACTCTCATAAATTAAATAAACCCCTAGATATCAACCAAAAATCAAACCTACTTTTGAAGATATTTGTATCAATGAATTATCAGAAAAAAATTGAAAGGGAATATCCATATGTTATATGCACTACATAGAAATCCGGGAAAAAGATATAATTTAGTTAACTACCCACTCATGTCCCTCTTTCACATGAGTCGGTTTAGGTCTGATAGAAGGGATGTCACCCTTTACCCTCTTGATCATCTGTCGCTTTGAGCGACTAGATTGATTCCGTTCATACTTTGAATCAAGATCTTCCATGTACTTATTATATTCTTCAGACCTCCAAGGAAGAGGTTTAACAATAAAAATCTGTTCGTCATCACTGACAACCTCTTCCTCGGAGGACATGTAAGATAATTCTAATGCTTCTGTGATCTTTCTTTTCCTCACCTCATCCCACCCACTTTTTCTCTCAACCATAGATTTTCTCCACTGTAATTTCTACATATAAACAAGACTTTTAAAATGTATAAGCTTTCAAATTACTTTTATTTTAAATAATTATGTTAATATTGGAATGAAAACACTTTGATCAGATCATTTAATGTCTACTTAATTAAATTAATCAAATTTTGAAAATTTAATAATACATTAGTTTAAACATTACATCAAAGATTATTTTCTAGAAGCTTCACGTCTATGAAATATATATCATACCCTTTTTCTTCTACTGTAAAGGACCATCTTGGATTTGTGTTGTTGCACTTTTCCCGTCTTCTCTTTATGCTGCTTTTGAGCAATAGAGTCAAAATATCGCTCTATTGCAACTGTAATAGATATTTAAAATAATCAATTATAATTTATTTTTCATAAATGGTACAGCTGTATATATACATTTTGTATATGATCACTACAGGGCATCAATAATTCAGCATTGTTACAATGTAATAGATAGTTTTTGAGTGACCAGGTATCCAATAAACCTTTTTTGCAAATTGTAAATGATGTAAAGGCGAGTCGAGATCGACATTAATTACTATAAAGATTTCATCCTATACCATATCAAATAAAACTAGGTCACAAACTTACCCCACAGATTACATTATGATATTTATATAAATGTATCACAATATGACCTTTTGAGTGTTTTGTGAAGAAATAAAATAAAGGGAGAAAGAATTCCAAATTGTGTGCTCTTTACTGATGTTAATTAAGTTTTAATTGACAGTATAGCTAGCAATATCTATTGTGTATTGAAGGGTAAGGAAAATATTATTTTGCATGATTGTTCATTATGACAAGAGCTTTTCACTAGTACAGAAATTTTTGATTATGTGACCTCAACTGTGACCTAGCTTTGACCTATAATTGAAACCCTTAAAACATCTGTTTTCCACGTATTCCATTCATTTTAAGTCCCACTCCTTATTAGACATCTTAAAAGTGACTCTTTTGCGAATGCGAAATATGTAATTTGTTTTGAATCGAAAAAGGCAATCTCGAGATTTTCGTATTTAAAAATTTGAAGCGGTGTTTTCAATGGCTGAATGGTTAGCACGTCGGATTGTCACGCGGGCGACCCGGGTTCGCTCCCCCGAATGTCCAATTTTTTTATCACCATTTTTTGTTTATTACTTCAGAATCGGACGGAAGACCCACTCGTTGCTCGCAACGAGATCGTATCTAGTTATTATTCTTCTTCCTTTTTCTTTACAATTTTTGTGCAGAAGATTTCTCGGAGATGGCTCGACCGATTTACTTGAAAATTTCAGAGATGATGTATCTTTATCTAAACCTTATATTTTTTTTTTCGTTTTTTCGAAATTCACTTCCGGTCAGAAGTTATCGTCCTTTCAGCGATTTTTAGAGGGTCTCCTTGTCCATGAGTAAACTCAAAAACGACATTAGCTACAGAGCTGAAATTTTCAGCGATGATTTTAATGTCGTATGTTAAATAATTAGGGGCCACAAGGGGCCAGAATGCAAAATCTTTGATGCTTTGTATATCGAAAGGCAGAAATATTTTGAGAAGCAATATTGAACAAAGAATGTTCTAAATAATGTTCTGGACATATGCAACCTTTCATTTTTTGCTAAACGTCCCCATTAAGGAGTTGAAGAGTTTGCCCCTAAATATTTCTTTTGCTAATAGCTCAAAAAACGAAAAGAATTTCTAAACAGTTGTTAAACAAAAAGTGATCGAAATCCTAAGGGCTTTTAGATGACATGAAAAAAAGGGCTGATTCCTACAATTAGGGGTCGTTAAGGGGCCAAAAGCCGATTTTTTTAAGTCTTTAATGTTCAATGTCTTTTTACAGATTGTGGTACAGATCTTTTAATGAAAATCTTGATCAAAATCTTATCTCATCTTATCAAGAATTGGACGGAAGACCCACTCGTTGCTCGCAACGAGATCGTATCTAGTTCTTTTTTCTTTTCTTTACAAATTTTGTGCAGAGGATTTCTCGGAGATGGCTTGTTCAATTTTGTTCAAATTTTCAGGGTTGATGCATCTTTATCTGAAGTTAATTCCGGCACTTTCGTTTCTGAAAAGTCACTTCCGGTAAGAAGTTATCGCCCTTTTATCGAATTTTTAGTGACCATTTTGTCGACACAAAAACTCAAGAACCACAAAAGCTAGAGGGTTGAAATTTTTAGTGATAGTAGAGGACATGTTGTAGTTGTGCACCTGGGTTTTTAAATTTTCTGGAAGTGTCTAGTATGGAAGCTCGGTAGGGGTCAAAATTTAGGACACGAATCATGACTGATTTTTAAAGACATTTTGCATCATATCTTTAAAAGTATAATTATTTTGTTAAAACATACTGAACAAAATTTGTGCAGAATGTCAAGATCTTTAAAATGATATCAAGAAAAAAGTGCTGACTCATCACATTAGGGGCCAAAAGGGGCTAAAAGTCTATTTTCGATAACTCTTTAACAGTTATTATTTTGTTATACATTACTGAAGCAAAAATGTTTATCTCAACATTTTACAACTATATATTGTGATTTTAATGTCGTATAATACATGATAAGGGGCCAAAAGGGGCCAGAATGCTAAATCTTTGACGCTTTATATCTCGAAAGTGAGAAATATTTTGACAAGTAATACTGAACAAAAGATGTTCAAAATCACGTTCTGAACAATATGAAGCCTTTCATTTTTCGCTAAAAGTCCCCATTAGGGAGTTGAAGGGTTGGCCCTTAAATATTTCTCATGCAAAAAACTCGAAAACGGTAAAGAATCTCTGAATAGTTGTTGAACAAAATTTTTTTAAAATTTTAAGACCTTCAAGATGATATCAACAAAAAGGGGCTGGACACTCAAATTAGGGGCCAAAAGGGGCTAAAAGTTTTCTTTCGATAACTCTTTAACAGTCAATATTTTCTTATACATTACTGAAGCAAAAATGTTAATCTCAACAATCTACCACTGTACATTATGATTTTAATGTCGTATATTACACGATTAGGGGCCAAAAGGGGCCAGAATGCTAAATCTTTGACGCTTTATATCTCGAAAGTGAGAAATATTTTGACAAGTAAAATTGAACAAAAGATGTTCAAAATCATGTTCTGAACAATATGCAACCTTTCATTTTTTGCTAAACGTCCCCATTAAGGAGTTGAAGGGTTGGCCCCTAATTATATCTTTTGCTTATAGCTCAAAAACGAAAAAGAATTTCTGAACAGTTGTTGAACAAAAAATGTTCAAAATCCTAAGGTCTTAAAGATGAGATCCAAGAAAAGGGGCTGGGCACTTGATTTAGGGGCCAAGAGGGGCCAAAAGTCTTTTTTCCATAACTCTTTATCAGTTAATATTTTGTAATACATTATTGAAGCAAATATCTTTATCTCAACCATCTACAACTTTATATTATGGTTTTTCTTTGGTTTGGTACATAATTAGGGTCCACAAGGGGCCAAAATGCTAAATCTTTGATGCTCTATATCTCGAAAGGGAGAAATATTTTGATAAGCAATATTGAACAAAAGTTGTTCAAAATAATGTTCTACACAATATGCAATCTTACATTTTTCGCTAAACGTCCCCATTAAGGAGTTGAAGGGTTGGCTCCTAAATATCTCTTTTGCTAATAGCTCAAAAATGAAAAAAAGAATTTCTGAATAGTTATTGAACAAAAAATGTTCAAAATATTAAGATCTTTAAGATGAGATCTCAAAATAGGGGCTGGGCACTCGAATTAGGGGCCAAGAGGGGCCAAAAGTCTTCAATAGATACCTCTTTATCAATTAATATTTTGTAATATATAACTGAAGCAAAGATGATTATCTAAACCATCTACAACTATATACTATGATTTTTTTGTCGTATTGTACATAATTAGGGGCCACAAGGGGCCAGAATGCTTAATCTTCGATGCTTTATATCTCAAAAGGGAGAAATATCTTGATAAGCAATATTGAACAAAAGATGTTCAAAATCATGTTCTGAACAATATACAATCTTTTATGTTTTGCTTAACGTCCCCATTAAGGAGTTGGAGGGTTGGCCCCTACATATTTCTTTTGCTAATAGCTCAAAATCGAAAAAGAATTTCTGAATCGTTATTGAACAAAAAATGTTCAAAATCATATGAGTTTTAAGATGATATGAATAAAAAGGGCCAGTTCCTAAAATTAGGGGCCGTTAGGGGAAAAAGGTCGATTTCTTAAGTCTTTAATGATGATCAATGTCTTTTTACAGATTGTGGTAAATCATTATTTTAGAATGAAAATCGCAATCAAAATCCTATCTCATCTCATCAAGAATTGGACGGAAGACCCACTCGTTGCTCGCAACGAGATCGTATCTAGTTATTATTATTCTTTTTTTCTGCACAAATTTTGTGCCGACGATTCCTCAGAGATTTTTCAATCGATTTGTTTCAAATTTTCAGGGTTGGTGCACAATTATCTGAAGTTAATTTCGGCCGAAGGATTTTTTGAAAATCACTTCCGGTCTAGAGTTATCGCCCTTTTCTTAAAATTCAGATGACCTCCGTGTCTGTGACAGAACTCAATAACGGCTCAAGCTAGAGCGCTGAAATTTTCAGTGATAATAGAGGACATGTTGCCATGTTGCACCTGGGTCAGGAAATTTTCCGGAAGTGCCTAGTATTGAAGTTCGGTAGGGGTCAAAATTTAGGACACGAATCATGACTGATTTTTTAAGACATTTTGCTTCATATCTTTTAAAGTATAATTATTTTGTTAAAACATACTGAACATAATTTGTGCAAAACATCGAGATCTTTCATATTATACCAAGGAAAAAGCGCTGACTCATCACATTAAGGGCAAAAAGGGGCCAAAAGTCTTTAATCGATAACTCTTTAACAATCAATATTTTGGTATATGTTTCTGAACAAAAAATGTTGAGCTTAACAATCTACAACCATATATTATGATATTCATATCATGTGGTACATAATTAGGGGCCACAAGGGGCCAGAATGCTAAATCTTTGATGCTTTATATCTCGAAAGGGAGAAATATTTTGATAAGCAATATTGAACGAAATATGTTCAAAATAATGTTCTAAACAATATGCAACCTTTCATTTTTTGCTAAACGTCCCCATTAAGGAGTTGAAGGGATGGCCCCTAAAACTTTCTTTTGCTAATAGCTCAAAAACGAATAAGAATTTCTAAACAATTATTGAACACAAAATGTTCAAAATCTTAAGACCTTCAAGATGAGATCCCGAAATAGGGGCTTGGCACTCGAATTAGGGGCCAAAAGGGGCCAAAAGTCTTTTTTCCATAACTCTTTATCAGTTAATATTTTGTAATACATTACTGAAGCAAAGATCTTTATCTCAACCATCTCCAACTATATATTATGATTTTCATGTCGTATGGTACATAATTAGGGGCCAAAAGGGGCCAGAATGCTAAATCTCTGATGCTTTATATCTCGAAAGGGAGAAATATTTTGATAAGCAATATTGAACAAAAGATGTTCAAAATCATGTTCTGAACAATATGCAACCTTTCATTTTTTGCTAAGCGTCCCCATTAAGGAGTTCAAGGGTTGGCCCCTAAATATTTCTTTTGCTTATAATTCAAAAATTGAAAAGAATTTCTAAATAGTAATTGAACAAAAAATGTTCAAAATCTTAAGACCTTCAAGATGAGATCCCGAAAAAGGGGCTGGACACTAGAATTAGGGGCCAAGAAGGGCCAAATGTCTTTTTTCAATAACTCTTTATCAGTTAATATTAAGTAATACAATACTGAAGCAAAGATCTTCATCTCAACCATCTTCAACTATAAAATCTTTAATGCTTTATATCTCGAAACGGAGAAATATTTTGAAAAGCAATATTGAAAAAAAGATGTTCAAAATCATGTTCTGAACAATATGCAATCTTTCATTTTTTGCTAAGCGTCCCCATTAAGGAGTTCAAGGGTTGGCCCCTAAAAATTAAAAATACACTCGAATGGGTGTATTTTTTAATACTTTTGGATTAAATGCTTTGATATTAAGTATATTAAAATTTTAGATAGTGTAGACAAGATAATATGGTCGTTACGCACATGAACACGCGTGCAATGCCTATTTTTAAATATTTTTTGTATTTTTCTGGGAGGACTTTGATTAAGTCTAAATTCCATAAAGTATTTCTTATTTAAAAGAGATTACAGGGAATATGACACCAAAAGGGAGTTGGGGAGCGTTTGGGGAACATCTGTAACGGTCCCCGTTACAATTAGCACTAGTTATAGATGTAATTTTATCAAATGAAAAGTCCTATTATGTATTATGTTTAGAAATAGTGTTATACATGTAATCCTACTTCCTAAGAACACGAAAGAAATCGCATTCAATCCTTCTACATAATAAAATATTTTTTTTTATATTATTGTCCTCTTGTTATAAATCAAATAATATTATAAAGTATAAAAATAACAAGGAATTTTTTTATACACACCATGAATTTTTACTGATCTTCGTGAAAGGTTACATAACTTTGGGGATAAGTAGTATATAATTCTATAAGCCAAATACATTTCTGAAGCAAAGATGATTATCTCAATCATCTTCAACTATATATTATGATTTTCATGTCGTAAGGTACATAATTAGGGGCCACAAGGGACCAGAATGCTAAATCTTTGACGCTTTATATCTCGAAAGGGAGAAATATTTTGATAAGCAATATTGAACAAAATATGTTCAAAATAATGTTCTAAACAATATGCAACCTTTCATTTTTTGCTAGACGTCCCCATTAAGGAGTTGAAGGGTTGGCCCCTAAAAATTTCTTTTGCTAATGTTTGAAAAACGAATAAGAATTTCTGAACAATTATTGAACAAAAAATGTTCACAATCTTAAGACCTTTAAGATGAGATCCCGAAATAGGGGCTGGGCACTCGAATTAGGGGCCAAGAGGGGCCAAAAGTCTTTTTTTCAATAACTCTTCATCAGTTAATATTTTGTAAAACATTACTGAAGCAAAGATATTTATCTCAATAATCTACAACTATATATTATGATTTTCATGTCGCATGGTACATAATTAGGGACCACAAGGGGCCAGAATGCTAAATCTTTGATGCTTTATATCTCGAAAGGGAGAAATATTTTGATAAGCAATATGAAACAAAAGATGTTCAAAATCATGTTCTGAACAATATGCAACCTTTCATTTTTTGCTAAACGTCCCCATTAGGGAATTCAAGGGTTGGCCCCTAAATAATTCTTTTGCGAATAATTCGAAAACGAAAAAGAATCTCTGAATAATTGTTGAACAAAAAGTGCTCAAAATCTTAATAGCTTCAAATTGAAATCCGGGAGAAGGGGCTGGGCACTCAAATTAGGGGCCAAAAGGAGCTAAAAGTCTTTTTTTCGATAATTCTTTAACAGTCAATAATTTGTTATACATTACTTAAGGAAAAATGTCTATTTCAACAATCTACAAATGTATATTAGGATTTTAAAGTCGTACATTACATAATTAGGGGCCACAAGGGGCCAGAACGCTAAATCTTTGACGCTTTGTATATCAAAAGTGAGAAATATTTTGATAAGTAATATTGAACAAAAGATGTTCAAAATCATGTTTTGAACAATATGCAGCCTTTCATTTTTTACTAAACGTCCCCATTAGGGGGTTGAAGGGCAAGTCCTTAATATTTCTTTTCCGAATAACTCGAAAACGAGAAAGAATCTATGAATAGTTGTTAAACAAAAAGTGTTCATAATCCTTAGAGCTTTAAAATGATATGACGAAAAAGGGCTGATCCCTAATTTAAGGGAACGTGAGGGGCTTCATTGTCTTTATTGTTCAATGTCTTTTTACAGATTATGGAAAATCATTATTTTCGAATGAAAATCTCAATCCAAAATCTGATCTCATCTCATCAAGAATCGAACGGAAGACCCACTCGTTGCTCGCAACGAGATCGTATCTAGTTAAGGTCTTCCGTCTCCAACGGAAGACCTTATTGTTTTCGTTCGGTTTCTTTTCCCCATTATTATTATTATTATTATTCTTTTTTTTTCTTACCGATTTTGTGCACGCGAGTTTTCGGAAATGGCTTGGTTGATTTTCACGAAATTTTCAGATCTGATAGATATTGGTCTGAACCTTATTGGAAATTTTTTATATGTACGTCGTCACTTCCGGTCGTGAGATATGGACGATTTACTGATTTTCAGAGGGTCGGCTTGTCCTGGCAATCACTAAAAAACGAATGAAGATATTGACTTGAGATTTTCAGTGAAGGTAGAGGAAGGATTGGTTAATTGCTTTTTTGAGTCTATATCTTTCCAGCGCAAAAGGCGTTGAAGCTCGCCTGAGCTCGTTATAATTATTACTTTTCTGACCATCAAATTTTGTGCACGTGATTTCTCAAAGACTACTGGATGGATTTTTATGAAATTTGCAAGAACAATGTGTTGTTATCTGAAGTTATTTTATCCTGGAGATTTTTTGGAATTTTTTTTCTGGTGCCAAGTTATGGACAATTTTCTGATTTTAAAATGACATTTTGTTCGCGGATAATCTCAAGAACGGTAAAAGATATCACTGTGAAACTTTCAGGGATTATAGATCGTGATAAGAACTATCCAAGACGCAACCTTTTGTACGTCGTCTCTACTTCCTGTCGTAACGGCATGTAAATTTAAAAAGTCGAATTTTTAAACTTTTTTGTTTTTCAATATTTTCAAATTATATTAGTATGGTTGATAGAAACATTTCTTATTAGGCTGAATATATAATTTGTTTGTGAATTGATAAATTTAAACTCGAGATATTAACATTCAAGATCATGAAGCGGGACCAAAATGGCGGCGGTCTCCGTCAATTCCGACATTTCGCAATAGGGTTTTTCAGAGGCAGCCGAGCGCTTGAATGAAAGTAACATTAGTAGCAATGAAATGTGTAAGGATACTTGGATTGTCACGTCGTAGGTTCGTTGCAATTCTTTGTCAAACTACATTTATAATTCAAAGTCTCCTTACAAGTCTTCTTTAATTGGTTTTAGGTTGTCTCTCAAAGTAGAAATAGAAAAGAATTAATGTGCAAATTAAGTACAATATCTACTATCTTTTGTTTTGCATCACGGAAACACATAGCTTAAATCATAGTTATAATTAACAGTTTTTCAAGAACAATATATATAGTAAGTACAAAACGTGACCACTGTTTTCCAATGCACACTTGTGTCATAATTGAAGCTAGCCTGTGCTCGAAAAATAGACTCACAAATATCTCGAAAAATTTGACACGTTTTCTCTGATATCTGTAAATTTGGTTAACAGATATATATAATAAGAGTTGTTCAGAATAACAAGTTCTTTTATTTAATAAGAAAAAAAGGGTCTGACCCCTCAAATAAGGGGTCTAGAGGGACAATAACGTTTTAATTTATAACTATTTAACTATCAAGATTCTGTTATATATTTCTAAAAGCAAAAATGTTTATCTTAACAATCTACAACAATACATTGAGAAAGTATGATCATACGTTACGTAAAAAAGGGCCATAAGGAGCCAAGATGCTAAATCTTTGCTTCTTCTATCTCCAAAGGGAGAAATCTTTTGATAAGGAGTATTGAATAAGAGATCTTTAGAATCGTATTATAAACTATATGCAATCATTCAATTTTTGCAAAACAGACCCATTTAGGACTTGAAGGGCTGGCCTCTATATATTTCTATTCTGCATAGCTCAAAAACGAAAAGAAATTTCTTAATAGTTGTTGAACAAAAATCATTAAAGTTACCAGCCGTATCATTTGAAATGAAGAAAAAGGGGCTGACCCCTAAAATAAAGGGCACAGAGGGGCCAAAAGAATTTTATCTATAACTCATTGATGATATAATCTAAATCAAAAGAATTTGATCAAAAGAGAGAAAGCATGATATCATTTTATTTTAACAAAGTTCATAGTCAAAATCATATCTCATCTTATCGAAAATTCGGACGGAAGAAATCTTTTGATAAGGAGTATTGAATAAGAGATCTTTAGAATCGTATTATAAACTATATGCAATCATTCAATTTTTGCAAAACAGACCCATTTAGGACTTGAAGGGCTGGCCTCTATATATTTCTATTCTGCATAGCTCAAAAACGAAAAGAAATTTCTTAATAGTTGTTGAACAAAAATCATTAAAGTTACCAGCCGTATCATTTGAAATGAAGAAAAAGGGGCTGACCCCTAAAATAAAGGGCACAGAGGGGCCAAAAGAATTTTATCTATAACTCATTGATGATATAATCTAAATCAAAAGAATTTGATCAAAAGAGAGAAAGCATGATATCATTTTATTTTAACAAAGTTCATAGTCAAAATCATATCTCATCTTATCGAAAATTCGGACAGAAGACCTACTCGTTGCTCGCAACGAGATCGTTTCTAGTTATTATTATTATTCTTCCTGGGAAAATTTTGTCCACGAGTGATCTTGTAAACTACACATCCGACTAAGGTAAAATGTTTTTAGGGTCAGTAGACATGTTATGTAGATTTGCCCAACGAAGGTCATTTTGCGCGCACGTGCTTGCAAGAGCGCGCACGTGCAACACGAAAAATGACCAATATCATGGATATTGCTATAACTTTTCTTTTTTTTAATGAATTTTTTTGAAACTCATAATATAATGATACATTAGTAGTATAAACAAGATGGCATGGTCAAAATAGCAAGATCTCACGCGCATGCACGTGCGCTTTGCTCTGATTGGCTGAAACTAAAGTCTCAATATCTTTCTTGTTTCTTGTCATAATCTTTTGAAATTTTGAACATGGTCCTACATTATGAAGATCTACTGCATGATATATAAAAATTTTCATGAAAGCATGCGCATGCGCGCGTGCTGCAATCTGATTGGCTGAAACTTTAAATGGCTATATCTTCTTTGTTTTTTGACGAAATGCTTCAAAATTTAAAACATAGTCATGCATTAGGATATCCTAAAATATGATATAGAAAAAAAATCATGAAATCACGCGCATGCACGTGTGCTGCAATCTGATTGGCTGAAACTTTATATGGCTATATCTCCTTTCTTTTTTGACGAAATGTTTGGAATTTTAAAATATAGTCATTCATTTAGATACCCTTCAATACGATAAAGATAAAAATTTATGAAATCACGCGCATGCATGTGTGCTGCAATCTGATTGGCTGAAACTTCAAATGGCTATAACTCCTTTGTTTTTCAACCAAACAGGATGGGATTTGGAACATAGATAAATAAAAGGGACTCCTAAAAGAAGGTGTAGTCATTATGCACGTACTTGCACGTGCGTGCACGTGAAATGAGTAAAATTTAAAATACACTCGAATGAGTGTATTTTTTAATACTTTTGGATTAAATGCTTTGATATTAAGTATATTAAAATTTTAGATAGTGTAGACAAGATAATATGGTCGTTACGCACATGAACACGCGTGCAATGCCTATTTTTAAATATTTTTTGTATTTTTCTGGGAGGACTTTGATTAAGTCTAAATTCCATAAAGTATTTCTTATTTAAAAGAGATTACAGGGAATGTGACACCAAAAGGGAGTTGGGGAGCGTTTGGGGAACATCTGTAACGGTCCCCGTTACAATTAGCACTAGTTATAGATGTAATTTTATCAAATGAAAAGTCCTATTATGTATTATGTTTAGAAATAGTGTTATACATGTAATCCTACTTCCTAAGAATACGAAAGAAATCGCATTCAATCCTTCTACATAATAAAATATTTTTTTTTTTATATTATTGTCCTCTTGTTATTAATCAAATAATATTATAAAGTATAAAAATAACAAGGAATTTTTTTATACACACCATGAATTTTTACTGATCTTCGTGAAAGGTTACATAACTTTGGGGATAAGTAGTATATAATTCTATAAGCCAAATATCTCCATACATGTGTGTAATTTATATACGTATATTTAATTTCAGACAGAAATGTGTCTCGATACTAAGGTGTGTTTTTTGTTCATAAAAAGTGTGGAAAATGCTGCATTTAAACGCAAAATAAATGATTTGAAGAACAGAGGATTAAATGATTTATTTTGATGTAATTGACGTTAAAGGTCGTCACAAAACAACGTCATAAGCGAAAACAACAAGTTCACGTTCACCTTGAGGAGTTTGGAGCTTGCTTCAGAAACCGTAAAATTATAATGATGTATACGTATATGTTAGTTAGACAAAAATGCTACAGATTCCGTGATGCAAATGTTGTTCAGTTTACGGCGCAGGCTTTTCTGTTCACGGTTAGGGATATATTTCTCTACTTACCTGCATTCGTAAATAAACCACCTGTCCTTTCCTAATTAAAAAAAAGTTAATATGAGCACGACTTTTAATTTTCCCTCCCGACATTGCACGTCCTAAGCATTCAACGATTTTGACGTCAAAGTAGGATATTGAGATAACGAACAGTATGCAATCTCAGAGCAAACACGGACCTCCGAAACATCAGAGGTGGGATCAGGTGCCGTGGAGAAGTGAGCATCCCGTGCCGACCGGTCACACCCTCCGTGTCCTCATTATCATGATCGTGGAATAACGGAAAAATCCGTCATCAATTCAGTGTATAAATAACGGACTAACAATTGATATGATAAACGTCAGTCAGCATTTGACTCAATGATAATTTTTTTGGCTGCCAAGGTCATTATATCGACCATAGAACTTACGAAATGATGACCTTAATCGAGACTGCTGAATTCTTGTTCATCAACTTGCTTGTCAGTAATAAACCTCGTTTTAGAAATTGTTCATACGTAGAGCATGCTCTTGCGTATCTTATCAACTGAGATATAGATACTCCGTATGCAGGTGATGAAAGTATATTGCTGCACAAGTAAGCAAAATAAAAATTGAAAAAGTAAGTAATCAAAACAAAATGCATGATTTAAACTTTTGAAATCCTTTCCGTGTTATTTTGTTTTGAATGCCATAGATTTCAACACTCTTTAAATACGAAACATATGGGCCTTGTAAATAAATGTGTATACCAAGTCTGCTTAATTCAGAATTACATCTCTATAGCGAGTTTCCTTATTTCAGAATAACATATCTAAATGGAGTGTCCTTAATTCAGAATTAAATGATTATACAGATTCTCCTTAATTTAGAACTACATCTCTATACCAAATCTCCTTAATTCAGAATTACATTTCTATACGGAGTCTATTTAATTAAGGAAAAAAATAATTTGAGTAGTACTGTTTTATTGCTTTTTAGATATTGTATTACATAATGTTTATAGCAAAAAGGGTAAATCTTTTCAACTTTTTTAATTCGTATAATAAAAAGACATTTTTTAATGTATCTTAAGTCTTTCCCTCTGAAGTCAATCCATTAAGATGTAGGGTTTTTTTTCTATTTGTGTACAGTGAAATATCAGAATCTCGAAGTTGAGAGGACCTGGACACGACTTTGAGATATCCGGGGGTTCGAGATATCTTCCAAAGTCGAATCAACGATGTCCTGTTTTTTCGTATATCTTCATGCATAACACTATCCTGTATTACAAAACATGCAGTCTTATGGTAAAGTCTCAGGCATATTTGCAATAAATATTAAACAAAACAATGCTGTTGTTTTCTTAATCGTGTATATTTGTAAAACAATTTAAAACGGGATGCATCATTAGCGTTATAGTTGAAGAACCTTCTTCGTAAGAAAAGAAAAAGACGAATTTTTAAAAACATAATTTGATGAAATTTAGTGCAAAATGTTTTTTAAAAAAAATAATCAGTATTCAAACTGTGTACTTGATATTAATAGCTTACATGTATAACATTACGAAGTACTACTAGGGAACACATAGTTTACGAAACTAACAATGCAAATGGCGGTCAAGGTTATCTATGTATAAGCAGATAAACATGAATGTAATCAACCACTGTGCATTATGCACTGCATCTTAACTGTTTAAGTTTATTGTGAAATATATTTTTGTTTTAAGAATTTAGGAATTTAATTATACAGAGCATATTATTAAATGCAATATCGGTAATATTGTGTGTATTTAATTTCTGAGTTGCTGCAAAGTAGTTTGTTTTATCTGTCGTAGACTACACCAAACACCCAAGCTGACATACCAGTTAACCTGTCACAGATACCCGACATCAACTTGAGCTTGGGATTAAATAAGATTTCCCAAGTTTGAAGGTGTTAATTAATAGCCACTGGCGAGAGTGTGTGAAGTTACGACTCCAGGTGTGTTCAGTAGACCGAAAAATTCACTGCACTTCGAGATAAGCCAGGTAAAAAAGGGCTTTGGACTTTGAATATACTTCGACATAAGCGGGGTATGCGAGATTACCGTGTTCGAGATATCAGGTGTTTTTTTTAAATCATGAATAGAGAGAAAACGGCTGGGACCGGCGATCGACTTCGACATAAGCGGGGTATTCGAGATATCCCATGTTCGAGATACTGATATTAACCTGTATTTACTTCTCCTTCGTGCAATGTCTTCCTTATTCCCTAAAACAATAATAGTATTTACTTACTGCTGCTTACTTATATTACTTACAAATTACAGTACAGTAGAAAAGTATTAAAAATATTCTAGAAATAACTTCTTAAGCAGGATTAAATAAATAAACTTTAATATTTAATGAAAAAAAATATCACTCTTATTTTTGCATTGTCATCTTTCTATTTATCTGTCTCACAATACAATTTCACTGATACGTTTATCATTCAACAGTGAATTGATGTCATTCTAATCTTGGAAATTCCAATTTTTTGTACACGTTTATTTATTAAATAGCATACCAGAACTTAGGATATGAAAGTTGATTTGAATATTAATTAAGAATAAATAAGACAAACATTTTTTTTTCGGAAATCAGCTATATTTCTCATAGATTTACATTTTAAATGGTAGCCTCAATAATGTTTACCAACTATATTTTGGGAATTTTGTAAGATTTTTTCACGAGAATAAAAAATGTGCAAAATTTTGCATATAATTATATAGAAAGCGAAATAAAGTCTCATATCTAATCATCAAGGAAAACCCACGATTTTTGTATATTTCAGGGATTTATTATCTGTGCCATTTCAAATCAAATCCGTCAAAAAAAAGAGAGAGGGAAGGGAGAAAGAAAATGAGAGCTTTAACCTTTTGACCCCCTGTCAGTACAATTTAAATACCAAATATATGTGACATGTAAATATCTTTATCGATTCATCTCAATTCAGAATTACGTATCTATGTAGATTTTCCTTAAATAGGAAAAGATTAATTTAAATAGTACTGTTTTATTGATTTTTAGCTATTGTATTACATGATGTTCATAGTAAAAGAAAAACAATCACCAAATATTTTCACATTTTTTTTTATTTGTACGAGGGTTGTCCGGAAAAATCGTGGACAAGTCGTCTAGTGTGTAGAATAATTATGACTACGTTCTAAAATTTTCACAGCTCTTAAGTACATATTTATTATCCCATAATTGAATTATGCGTCTTCAGATATAGACCTGAAGGGGAGATTTCACACCTGCACAGTAACGATTGATTTAGATTGATAGAACAATCACTGGACTTCATGTGAAGCAGGAAATTAAAAACGAGTATGACTGTCAAACAAATGGATGCGCTTTGTTGATTAAAAAGTTATTTTTACTGTCTTAAGAAGTTAATCCATTTAGATGTAGGTTTTTTTTATTTGTGTAGTTATTTTCTCCGTCCTGTATTTTTTTATATTCCTTAAAACAAAATTAACATTAACTTACTGCTACTTATTTATAGTAATTACATATTAAAGTACATTCGTAAATTTACAAACAAAAATATATTCAAGAGATGAATTCTTTAGCAGGAATAAGTTCATAAACTTTAATATTAAATGGAAAAACCCATCATTCTCCTTATTTCTGCTTTGTCGGTTTTATAATTTCTGTCTACAATAACGATTTCACTGATACATTCATCATTTGGAACAAGGAAGTGATATCACTCTTATCTTGGGAATTCAAATTTTAGTACAAGTAACATCCTTTAAATGATATGTTTAAAATAGTTAGCTTTGTTACATCAATAACAGATTTTTTTAAATACGAACATATATCTCATTATTTTTTGTAAACGCCTGTCTGTTAAATCGCATACCAGAACTTAAGTGATGAATCTTGATTTGCATATTTATTATACAGTTTTTTTATTTAAACTTCACATATATGTTTAATCTATGAATTATACAGACAGTTCTCTGTTGCCGATGAAACGAACAAATACAGACTTTTCTTTGAGGAGCAGTTACTGGGACCTTGTATAGGTAAAAGGAAAATTTGAATCTCTATATCGAGTTTCCTTAATTCAGAATTACATCTCTATACCGAGTCTCCTTAATTCAGAATCACATATCTATACCGAGTCTCCTTAATTCAGAATCACATATCTATACAGAGTCTCCTTAATTCAGAATCACATATCTATACCGAGTCTCCTTAATTCAGAATTACATCTCTATACCGAGTCTTCCTAATTCAGAATCACATATCAATACCGAGTCTCCCTAATTCAGAATTACATCTCTATACCGAGTCTTCCTAATTCAGAATCACATATCTATACAGAGTCTCCTTAATTACGAATCACATCTCAATACCGAGTCTCCTTAAATCAGAATCACATCTCTACACCGAGTTTTTTTTATTCAGAATCACATTTCTTTACCGAGTCTCCTTTATTCAGAATTACATCTTGATATCAAGTCTCCTTAATTCAGAATTACATCTCTATACCGAATCTCCTTAATTCAGAATCACATCTCTATACCGAATCTCCTTAATTCAGAATCATATATCTGTACCGAGTCTCCTAAATTCAGAATTACATATCAATACCAAGTCTCCCTAATTCAGAATTACTTAAGGAATGAATTTAATAGCTACCCATTTTATACGGTGTAAACTGGGTTGGGACAGTTTACGCTTTATAAACCGCGAAGCGGTTTATAAAAAAGCGTAAACTGTTCCAATCCAGTTTATACCGTATAAAATGGGTAGCTATTAAATTCATTGCTTATAATTTAATTTTCATTCATTTGATTGTAAGAAAAAAAGACGATTGTTCCAACAAAATGACTTCAATTTGTACAAAATTTGAATGTAACGTCGGGCGGATTAATACGTTTTTGACGCGAGTCATTGTGACGTAGGCAAACCATTTTATACAATATAAAATAATTTTTTATCCAATCAAATACAGCGTTACAACCAGAATTAAATTATATATCTATACCGAGTCTTCCTAATTCAGAATTACATATCTATACCGAGTCTACTTAATTCAGAATTACATATCTATACCGTCTCCTTAATTCAGGACTAGAAATCTATATAATCCCCTGAATTCAGAATTCAATATCTATACCGAGTTTCCTTAATTCAGAATTACATATCTAAACCGAGTCTACTAATTCAGAATTACATATCTATACCGAGTCTACTTAATTCATAACTACATATCTATACCGAATCTCCTCAATTCAGAGCTATATCTCTAATTCTCTATACTGAATTTCCTCATTTCAGAATTACATCTCTTTATAAAATTTCCTTAATTCAAAATTACGTATCTATTCCAAGTCTCCTCAATTCAGAAATGCATATCTATAAAAAGTCTCATTAATTCAGAACTACTTACTTTACCAAGTCTCTAAAATGTTGAATTACATATCTATACCGAATCACCTTAATCAAGGAAAGATTAATTTAAGTAGTACCTTTTTATTGCTTTTACCTATTGCATAAAATATGCATTATAGTTCTGAAAATTTATTAAAAATCATGTTAAATTTAGTTAAAATGAACGGTAAACGTTTAAATCATGTCAATTTAATGACAGTTACATGTAAGTTAATTTTCTCTTATCTTTGTTTAATGTATCTTTATTCTTCTACATCTTTAACCCATGCTGTTAAGAAGTCAATCCATTTAGACGCAAGTTTTTTTTTTCTATTCGTGTAGCTGTTTTCTCTGTCGTAGATTTCTTCCTTATTCCTTCAAGCAATATTTTTATATACTTACTGCTTATTAATATTAAATACAAAAGCCAAAGCTTAACAAAAAAAATAGATTCAAGAAATAAAATCTTTAGCAGGATAAATTGTATTAAATTTAATATTAAATGAAAAAAAAACCAATCATTCTCCGTATTTTTGCCTTTTTTCCAGTTTAATTTATCTGTTTCACAATAACGATTTTACTTTAACATTCATCATTCAACAAGGCAGTGATGTCACTCTTATCTTGGGAATTCAAACTTTAGTACAATTAACATCCTTTTTATGATATATTTCAAAATAGTTTGCTTTGTTACATCAATAGCAGATTTTTTTAATACGCACATAGATCTCATCAAATTTATTTTTTGTAAACGCCTGTTTGTAAAATAAAACACCAGAACTTAACTTATGAATGTTGATTTGAATATTAATTATAATTTTTTATTAAAACATCAATAATATGCTCAATTGGGCAAAGCTCTATGGATTATACAAGTCGTTTTCTGTTGTCAACGAAACAAAAAATCAGACTTTTCTTTCAAGACCAGCTACCAGGACCTTTGATAGATAAAAGGAAAAAATGTGCAAATTACGATCAATGAGAGAGAGAGAGAGAGAGAGAGAGAGAGAACGCTTATCTCCTTTGTTGCGTGACGTCATCAGAGACAACGTTAAATAGGAAGTACATGCTATATTGTCGTGTTTAGAACTTATTGTTTGCGAGATGTTGCCATGTGGGCTTTTAACTGTACCAATAAATCGGAACAAAACATGAGTATATATCTAAATTCTTAAGCACCTGAAATTTAGGGAAATATGGACATTCAATTTAAAAAAGGGTTGGCTTTGAGCCCAATAAACACTAAACACTATATATATGAGCGACTTTTTAAATAGACCAGTTAATTTAGGCTACATTTTAATCAATAATAAAACTATCTCACGAATTTCTTGTTAACTTTTATTTCAAATTCAAATTGCATTTTACAATTTGTCAGGTTTAGGTATTCATAGCCGCAATACTGATTTGAGGAAAATTTTTTTTTTAATTCATGTCACAGTATTCAACAAGATCAGAAACCTGACGATTGGTTCATGTACTTTGCCCCCCCCCCCCCCCACACACACTGAAAATAAAAATAAGCAAAATATACATGTAATCCTTGTTCGTCATACCAATACTTCGATATTTTATGTTTTCCGCTTTTGTCAAGTTTTTATAGATATTAACCCTTTACATTAGGGTATGCACTCGATATATATATACATGATTGAACATTACGCGGCGCCTTGTCAAAAGTACATTACATTGTATTTCGGCGTAAACCTCTAACATGCTGGAGTAAAAAAAAAACACTAGCAATTTTCAAATACAAATACTGTGAAGAAACAATCTCTAAAACTTGACAGACAAAAAAAGGAAGGTGTGGTATAAGAGACAAGGAATTTATTAACTGCCAAGTTATCGTGTCTAAAAAAATCGCAGTTGGGATGGGGTATGTCCAGGAAACCCCCTCCCCCCTTTAAATCGGCGCATGATATCTGTCTCAGAAAATATTTACTCAAGAATGCGTTCATTTACTTCCAGTTGTCCATTTTCTACAACATTTTTATATTAAAATTGTTTGCATTACAAATTTTTCAAACAATAAAATCTCAGTGTTCATGCACGCAAGTGATTGTTCCTCAAGTTTCTGCCCGCAGTTTTGTTTTCCTCCAGCACTTATTTTCTGTTGTGCTGGCTTGACATAATTACCACAAGAGCATATAAAATCAGAATGTATACTCAATATAGTTTTTTTTTCTAAACTAAATTAGGGTGAAATAATTCATATTAAAATATTTTTAGAATGACAGCGCTATGTGACAAAGATTTTCAGGCCTGTATGAAGCAATTAATATTCATTGAGGGGGACAACAAAGAAATGTAACTTCGGGAGGGGGGTAAATAAAAATTACTTGTTACGCTTAAATTAAAAAGGTTCCAGACAAATGTTTAGTTACCACGTGTGCTTAGGGACGGGAACAATTCATATTCTCTGATACTAAAACAGAACGTTTTGTTTTACTTTAAGAAGGTATGAATTATAAAGGGCTTAAACAAGCCTTCTTTCCCCCTTAAATTTAGGATTTTTCGGTTGTAATACTTTATGAAGATATCATAGAAAAGTATTATTTTAAAGTAAATAAACCCACTGGGGTACGGAACAACCGAG
The DNA here is from genome assembly GCF_032062105.1 of Saccostrea cuccullata. Classification (NCBI taxonomy): domain Eukaryota; kingdom Metazoa; phylum Mollusca; class Bivalvia; order Ostreida; family Ostreidae; genus Saccostrea; species Saccostrea cuccullata. Next base: position 6,219 of record NW_026928600.1, on the reverse strand, counting down.
GGGAGGGGGTGGGGTTCCAAGTACCTATGATAGCTACAACTTCGGATTTCCACGGATGATATATATATATATCCAACGATGACGTAATTTCTGTTGTTCCGTTCATTGTTCATTATAATAAACTTAACATAATGGTTAAACAATATTAAAAAAAAAAAAGAATTCTATACTTTTTCACTATGTAAAAGTCCTGGTCCTATATGATGAATAAGAAACAACACATGAAATCAATTTTCCGCAGTTAAATATTTTTTGCGGAAATATTGAGCACACTCAGTAAAAGGCATTAAATACATGTACAGTACCCGCATCGTTATTCTTTACAGGATACACGATACGATAGGATACACGCACGTTACGATAGGATACACGCACGATACGATAGGATACACGCACGATAGGACAGGATACACGCACGATAGGATAAACGCAAAACACGATAAACGCAAAACGCGATACACGCAAAACACGATAAACGCAAAACACGATAGACCTGATGAACGATCTTCACGATAGGATAAACGCAAAACCTGATAGGATTGTTTCAAAATGCGGAACGTTTTTTGACAAGTCGAAAAGATTATTTTGTTAAGTTACTGTAATATATTAATTTAAATACTTGCAGAGCTTCAAATCTAAACTATAAAGTACATCTAATTATTATAAAAAGAACTTGAGATCTCTGTGGTAATTTTACAAAAGTTGTTTATTTATATAAAAAATAATAACAGTGATTAAAGGGATTATTATGAAATGGAGACTGTATTTTTTTTATTTCTTTTCAAGGGTGTGAATTTTGAAACTCTATAAATAGATTTATTATTCATGAAAAAATATACATTTTAATTTTCTATCTAATAAATTTATCTTCCAGTACCAAGTTATTTCACGGAAGGAATTTACGCAACAAATTAAATATTTGTATTTAATGTTTAAAGCTTACAATCTACGATGTATCCAAAATCGCAATTAAATATTAAAATATCTTAGAAAAAAAAATACAAGTAGAAGACCGGCCGAAAGAAAGGTTCCAAGAAATCGGCTTTAACAAAATAGATTTAACATGATAGATCTATCAGAATTAAACAGTTCAAGAAAATTAATTTCCTGAATAAAAATCTAAATAATTGTTTAAATAATGGCGCTCTGCATTAATACATGTAAACTGTTTCATGAGAATATGAATCTGCTACAACTGCATATGTACATGTACGTTTACGCTAAGCTAGGACTTATGTTCATTTAAACATGTATATATCAGATACTTAAAACCTCGTATTTATAAATGAATATTGAATGGTTAAATACTTTTCTCTTTACACTACAAAACAGAAAAATCAATTAACAAATATTAAAAGAGTGAAATGTGACTTTTCCGACTAAATAATTATAAATCATTGCTATTAAATTCTATGTGTACTGTTTCTAATAATAACAAAAAAATAGGTTTAATTCGGCAAATGAATTATTAAACCTTAAAAATCATTTTAGACTGACCCGGTAATCTCATTTGAGGCATATTTGAAGGGGGGATGTTGAAAGTCGGTAACCAATTTAAAATGAGATATAAAATTCCAAAAACATATAAACTTCCTGTGAGAACTCTTCCGAAAAATAATTGATACACTGTTATGGATTTAAGGAACTTGCCTAATTGGGTCACTTCTTATGTATAAATATAACCAAATAGTTTAAATAAGACCATATATTCAATTTGCAACATACATTCTGTTGCATGTCCTATAAGTTTACTTGGATTAGAAGTAATTGTAATTTAATTTGGTATTTCCAACACTGCTATCTTTAATAACCTGAAATGATGATGATCTGGAAGGTCATGTCTACCTACATCTCAAATATCCAATATCTCTACTGAAAAGTTTTCCTGATCCCAAAAGTTTAAGAAAATGAGATTTGTCTGTATATTGTCTTTCTTTTTAGCTTTAATTATTAAAAACCTAAATATATCATTTTAAATGATTACAAAACATTCTTTACATTTCTTGGACTGCATATTGCAATTTCCAACATTTCATTTTCACTTTATTGGATCAAACAAAGCTATCCAAGTAATTCCAGTCTTAGGCAATGGATGACTTTTGGTTAAATACAAGTATATTTTTATTTTCCTTTTCATTCAAAAATTATTATGAATTGAAACAATATGTTGTTTAAAAATGAACATGCCCCTTTCCTCATTTTCCCCTTTGTATCACTATATTTCAATGACCATTTTGTTTCCAATTTAATTAATAGCTAGCAAATGGAATCAATAACAATTACAGACTTGAGAAAGGCACTTTCCAGAGGATAATTGCTCCCTGACCCCAAATTTAGATCTTATTCCTTCTTAAAGTCATCTAATATAATGAGTAGGATGCCAAATTTCAGTGTAAGTCTAAAAAAATTTTGACATGCAACTGATCTTATCACTTGCCTTATAAATATCAGGAGCTTTCACAACATCAGATTGTAATATTTCATGAATACAAAGAACTAAACTCAAGGAAAATTGGGTGAATTTAAATAACTATATAACAAAACTCTAATCTGGAAAAGATATATGTACTTCATTCTCCTTTTTATTTACATTCATCACAAACTTGAGATATATACTTTGTCAGCCTGAAGAATGTTGGCATTAATGCCCGATAGTTTTGAGCCATGTTGAAATGCCTATCAGTTCTGAGTCATGTTGTAAGTAATGCCTAATAGTTCTGAGCCAGATTGAGCCATGTTGTAAGTAATGCTTAGTATTTTTTAGTCATGTTGTAATTTATGCCTAATTGTTCTGATTCCTGTTGTATTTAATGCTCAATAGTTCTGATCCAGGTTGAGCCATGGAGCCATACAGAGCCATGTTTTAGGTAATGCCTAGTAGTTTTCAGCCAGGTTGTCATCAATGCCTAATTGTTCTGAGCCATATTTTAAATAATGCCTTAAGCCTAATTGTTCTAAGCCATGTTGCAAACAATGCCTAATATTCCTTGGATTTAAAAAGACTCAACAAATTCTATTCCTACAATCAAACAACATGTTGTAACAAAAAATTGGAATGTAATTTCACAAATAGAAATTTAATGAAAATGGGCAATGGGTATGACATATTCTTCTCATATAAAATATAAAAAATTAAGCTGCTGCTTTATCTGCACCTAACATTACAAGAGCATCTCAAAACAATCTATAGGGTTATTTGACCATAGTTTTAAACAAGTTTCAAGCAACCACAACCAATAATAAATTTTATGATTTGAGTGTAGATCTGCAGCTATTTTGGGAGATTATTTTATTGCAACTTAATTTGTAAAATTTACTGGTTGTTATATTTAATTTCATTTTGTTTTCCACTTGATTTCTGGTACTTAGTTATTTTTCCAGTTAGCCCCCCCCCCTTTTTTTCTTTAAATTCTTTTTCAAAATCATTTCCCTCTCTAATCTTGAAAGTTAAAATTAAAAAAAAAGGGAACAAATAGTTATAGAAGCAACATCAAAATCTATGCTGGCAGACATTGCTTATAATTTGGTGTCAATCTACAGTAGCAGCATAGGGTATACCTGACACTCACTTTTCTAAAGCCAAAATGAGGTCAAGGTCAGGTCACTGAGGTCAAGGTCACCAAAGTAGGTCAGGTCAACACTAGTCACCGAGGTCATAGGCACCTAAGTAGGTCAAAACACGGAGGCTTAGGTCACTTAAGTAGGTCAGGTCAAATAATGAATCAGGTCATGACCTCAATTGCGAATTATTAGGTCGACCTTTTTCCTCAGGATACATGACCTATTTAGATGACCTGACCTACTAAATTCTACTATTTAAGGAGAAATTGAAACTGAATTTTCATTTGTTGCAAAAAGTAGTCTACACCTGTCAGAATGGATGACAAGCACAAAGAAATCATTAAAAAAAACTACTCACTTCTGGTAAAAAATATGACTGCAACTTGGGTGGCACAGCGACTCTATGAAGACGGGATTATTACAGAAGACATGAGAGAAACCATAAGCTCACAGAGAACTAACAACGAACAAAATAGAAAATTGATAAGCATCATTTTACGGAGAGGACCCAAAGCTTTCACAGGTTTGCGCAAGGCACTTATGAAATCGGGGCATCTTAATTTATCAAAACTCCTACTGAATGATTATGACGACAGCACATTGACAGAATACGAAAAGAAGTTAGCTTCAGCTCGATCACTAATAATTGATGTCAAAAAAGGAACAAACACTCCGCATCAAAGAAAAGAGCAAACAGAAACAAGATGTAAAATAAATTTGGATGAAAAAAATGACGTTTTCCTGACAGCCACAGTTTACAGAGGTGATATTATTATCCATTTACGTCATTTCATAGAGAATAATGGAGGAATGTTCCCATCAAAAAGAGGAGCCACGTTTAACCTAGGGCGCTGGGTGAAATTTGAATCATTAATTGAGGAGATTGACACCTATCTCCAAACTTACTGGAGACAGTCTGCGGAAATACAATGGCATATTGGAGGAGGTGTATTTGTTTCCTTAACACCAAAGTTTGCTACAGTTGATGTAAGACATTATTGGAAACCAGAGAGCGTTGAAAGTCCAATACCTACCAAGAAAGGAGTATGTCTTAACAAGACAATGTTTGCTCGATTAAAAGCTGCTTTACAAGAGCTTCATGATTATGTCCCTGAACTAAACAATGTAGAACTTTGTATGTTTAGTGAATCCCATCAGAACCAAGAGGGAATGCTTTCATGCCCAGAATGCACCCCCTTTCCAAAAGAATCGAAATCTCTTTCAATGGAATGTAACGCAGACGATTCTGAACAGGAGATATCATCCCTCAATATTGATGACAACGACTCTGAAAAAGAGGACATTTGCATTGGATTTGACTTTTGAAGAGTTATTCAGATGCAAACAATTTAAACATTTTCATATATAAGTGTTAAGAATTCAAAAAATGGGTTATTTAAAAAGAATACAAAGATGACTGAGGTTGTTGCTATTTCGGAAAAGGAATTTGCTCCATTTGTAGATGACATTATAAAGAATTATAATAAAACCCTCTCAGCAACATCTAAAGACAGGTTAAAAAGTTCCATTGCAGCTACTAAATTATTTGGTATGACGATTCTTATCGTCCTGTTTTTGACTTCTGTAGTTGTTAACTTGTCTAAAGAGTCAAACAGAAGATCTCTAACCATGTCAAATAGTGCAATAGGGAAGTTTGAAAAGTTGCGCCAGAACAAAACCTGTCACCCTAAGGAACAGTCACAATTCCCTGTTAATGTTTTTTTTGAGAACCTGTGTTTCAAAAGATGGTATGGGAATAGAATTAAAGAAATGTCAGGATGATTATCCAACTGAAAATGACATTTGCGTTCCTCTTGTAAATATCCATCAATGGCAGAATTTATCAAGAATCGGATTTTCTATGAGCAAAACACGTTCATCAAATTAAAAAGTGACATTTCTATCGGAATGACAATTTATATATAGAGAAATAATATTTTATATGTATATCTTTGGCTTTTGCACACTTTGTATTTTTGTATTTGATTTTAATCTATACAATATTAAATCATATTTATGTATGCATAATTAAAAATATATTTAAAAAAAAATTAAATCTTTTAAAATATATTTTATTCATTACATGTTTGAGAATATGCGATCTTTTAAAAATAAAATGAATGTAAGGTTTATTTTGTTTTGTTTTGTTTTTTTTTTTTGTTGCTAAAAAAAAATGATATAAAATGAGCAATATATCAAACATATTACACACTTGAAAAGATATGTCAACCTATAAAGACTACCTAAAGAAAATATATTTTCATCCTGGTAGTCCTGCTGCTTTTTCAGGGCCGGACAAACTGTATCAAATTGTTAAGAAGGAAGGAAAATATAAACTCGGTAGAGGAAAAATCAAACAGTTTCTCAATAATGAAGACGCATACAGTTTGTTTAAACCAATCAGAAGGAAATTTCATCGTTCAAAAGTTATTGTCGACACTATCGATTCTATGTGGGATGGTGATTTGGCCGATGTTGGCAACATTGCGTCAGAAAACGATGGATTTAGATTCTTACTAGTTTTAATTGATATATTTAGTAGATTTTTATTCATTATTCCATTGAAATCAAAACATCATCGAAATATCATAGATGGGTTGAAGAAAATATTTAAATATGGTCGAAAACCCCAAGTTCTAAGAAGTGACAAGGGAAGTG
>NW_026928599.1:0-34251 GCF_032062105.1 Saccostrea cuccullata | reverse complement strand
GGCCCCTAATATTGTATTATACGACATTAAAATTATAATATGTAGTTGTAAAATGTTGAGACAAACATTTTTGCTTCAGTAATGTATAACAAAATATTGACTGTTAAAGAGTTATCGAAAAAAGACTTTTAGCCCCATTTGGCCCCTAATGTGATGAGTCAGCACTTTTTTCTTGATATCATTTTAAAGATCTTGTCATTCTGCACAAATATTGCGCAGTATGTTTTAACAAAATAATTACACTTTAAAAGATATGATGCCAAATGTCGCAAAAAATCAGTCATGAATCGTGTCCTAAATTTTGACCCCTACCGAGGTTCCATACTAGGCACTTCCGGAAAATATCCTGACCCAGGTGCAACTTGGCAACATGTCCTCTATCATCCCTGAAAATTTCAGCTTTCTAGCTTGAGTCGTTTTTGAGTTCCATCACAGACAAGGAGGTCCTCTAAATTTCGATCAAAGGGCGATAACTTCCGACCGGAAGTGAATTTCAAAAAAATGAAAAAAAACGTATAAGGTTTAGATAAAGATACATCTTCTCTGAAAATTTCAAGTAAATCGGTCGAGCCATCTCTGAGAAATCTTCTGCACAAAAATTGTAAGAAGAAAAGGCAAGAATAATAATAAAAGTGAAAAAGAAACAATAGAATAATAGAAGGGTCTTCCGCTGAAGACGGAAGACCCTAATAAGAAACAGAGTGAAAACAATATGTTCCCCAACTTCGTTTGGGGAACATAATAAAACATGAAGTTCTTTGTCAGCAATCTTCCTTCTTGCCTTTCATGCAGTTAGGTGAACTCCTTCCTAGAAACAAAACATTTAACTCAAAAGTAATTCAAAGACAAGCCATAATGTTCAATGACGATAATTCAGTTCAGATCACACTTAGGTATTCAAAAACTATGAATGATAGGCAGCAATTAATAATTATTCCGACAGCTAATAATTTAAAATGTCAATTCTGTCCAGTTCATGCCTTAAAAGCATACATTGCTGAACATAAACACACCTCAGGTCCTTTATTCACATTCAAATCTGGCGAACCAGTTCCGCACAACTTTGTGACATCTCATTTGAAACATGCCATGAATTTTATTGGCTTGAATTCATCACTTTACCTAGATCATAGTTTTCGCATTGGTGCTGCCACAGAGGCAGCTAAGGACGGTTTATCTGAAACTGTAATTCAACAACTGGGTCGTTGGCACTCAAATGCAAGCAGACATTACATTAGAATAAATGCTTTCAAGTTCTAAATTTCAACCTTTTATGAGAATTTCAAACTAAATGATCCCTTCATACAGGTACTGCCACCGACTATCAAAAGAGAAGTTAGCATGTGGTTTTTTTCTCTTCAGAAGGTAAATAGGATCTGATTAAAAACAAAATTTGCGTTTTTTCAGTAGACATGTTATGTAGATTTGTGGAACGAAGGTCATTTTGCGTGCACGTGCTGGCAAGAGCGCGCACGTGCAACACGAGAAATGATCAATATAATGAATGAAAGCGTAACTTTTTACATTTTTGATGAAATGCTTTGAAACTCATAACATTAGGATATATTAGTAGCATAGACAATATGACATGGTCAAAATAGCAAGATCTCACGCGAATGCACGTGCGCTTCGCTCTGATTGGCTGAAACTAAAGTCTCAATATCTTTATTGTTTTTTGACAAAATCCTTTGAAATTTTGAACTTTGCCATGCATTAAGATATTATACAACATGATATATAGCAATTATCATGAGAACACGTGCATGCACATGCGCTGCAATCTGATTGGCTTAAAATTTAAATAGCTATAACTCCCTTGATTTTCAACCAAACAGGATGGGATTTGGAACATAGATAGATATACTGGACTACTACAAGAAACTATAGTCACCATGCACATGCATACACGTGCATGTACGTGCGCTGCAATCTGATTGGCTGAAAATTAACAGCTATAACTCCCTTGGTTTTCAACCAAATGGCGTGAGATTAAGAACATAGATAGAACATAGATAGATGTAACAGACATCAACAAGAAGATATGGCCATCATGCTCATGTATGCACGTGCGTGCATGTGAAATGAGCAAAATAAAAAAAAAAACACTTGAATGAGCGTATCCTTTTAATACTTTTGGATTAAATACTTTAATACTTAGTATATTTAAATATATAGTTTGTGTTGACAAGATGATATGGTCAATACGCACATGCATTCACATACGCACGCGTGCAATGCTTAAATTTGAATGAACTTTGTACACTTCTGGGTAAACGTTGTTAAAGTCTCAAATGCATCGAGTTTGTCTTATTTAATGAAGCTTACAGGGAATATTGCACCAAGAGGGAGTTGGGGAGCGTTTGGGGAACATCTGTAACGGTCCCCGTTACAATTAGCACTAGTTTATTTTTATATTTTGTGAAAAGAAAGATTATAAAATTAATTTAATTCACACAATAAAAGCACAATCTTATAAAATAAAACTTCTTAAATTCGTTCTGTATATATGATCTGTGCAATAGTATACGGCACAGATCTATATGAGTCTAATTTTAAGAACATTAATTCGGAATAATTATTTTTATTAATTCTATAGTAACATGGAATTACAGTGAGATGTCGGATCAAAATGTTATTAATTATTAAAAGCTTATTTTTAACATATTTTATAAATATGTCAAAAAGAATAGCATTCACAATATGTTTAAAAAAAATAACCTTTTTTGAAACATAATTATAATGAAGTGTTAAATGTAGATGCCATGAATCATATAAACTCATATATAGAATTTTAAACGAGATGGTACAAGCTACAAGCTATTGGCACAACTCTTTTGAGTAAATCAATTATTAATGCATGCGTTTCATTTATTAAGTATAATAATTATTATATATAATAATTTCTAACAATGCATACAGTTGTGTGTATATTGAGGAAAATCACATGGATTACAAAATACTCACGTGACCTATAAGGCCCGTGGGCCTCTTGTTTGTTTAGAAGTAGATAACTACGCGGTAGTTAACATACATATATAACTACGTAGTAGTCATAGTTTCGTTAATGTTGATATTCGTTACGAGTAGGGATGGCAATTTTTAATCGGTTAACCGGTTACTCGGTCGGAACCTTGGTAATCGGTTAGGAAATCTGTTAAGGTTAGTCGGAAAAGAATTAAATTTGAACACAATATCCTAAAATTTAAACATTTAAAGACACAAATAAAAATAGTAAATATGTTTGCGTTTTTGACTTTCAATCTAAGGTGATTGGGAGATAATTGATACTCTTCAGAATGACATCTTAGGGGCAATTGGTCAGTTTTTGAGATGTTTTATAATTGTTGTTTATACACCCTTTCTCTCCTATGTGTCTTTTATGATTTTAATTAAGTATTTGATCAGCAGCGTAAACTGATTATAATTTTACCTCCCCCCTTGTTTCCGTTATAATCACCTACAGTGTATCAAATTATAATATAAAACAAACGAGCGTAAGACTTCATTTCGATGATTGTGACAATATGGAATGAGCTTGTATAACACCTCTTATGATTTTTTTTTTAAAAAATGTATTTGAGACTTTCATGTCTTCGTTTGATTTCATTTAGTTATCTTGATTTTTTAATATTGAAATAGAACATATACAGTGATCTGATAAAATATGAACATATTATTTCAGCACGTAACATCCTCTTAGCCTTGTTTGTTTGAGAAGAGCTTAAAATAATGAAATATGCAGAGAATTTTTGATACGATTAACCGATTAATCGCTCGGAACGTCTTGCGATTAACCGATTGGCGATTCTGTGCAGATTCTGTATTCGATCGCCATCCCTAGTTACGAGGTACCAAAAAGTACTATTTTCTCAAGGTTGCTGGTGAATTTGGTTTTGAGGCTATATGTGTGAAAAAATAACGGGTGTCACGGAACGAAACCGCGCCGACAAAGAGAAAAGAAAGACGAATGAATCTTTTAGACGTTCCTCAAAGAATTCAGATGAGAAAGTTACAAATAAAGAAAGTGGTAGCTCTGTGTTAGAGAATACCAATAATGAGGAACGTACTGTTTGTAATATGGAGAATTCTCCTGTCGTTACAATTAAACCTGGCATGACAGAGGTTATGACTCTGTTAAAGTCAATTAAAGAACACAAAGCTAGTCAGGACCGGAAAATTGAAAAGATGACAATAGAGTTCATGAAATTCATTACGGTGACATTAAGGAATTGGAAGAAGAATTGTTAATGCTGCCTACAAACCTGTCAAATGTTGATCGAGGGTGACCGTGAACCTCCTTGTAAAAAACGTAAAGAGGACAGAGAAATCTCTAGATTTAGATTGGCATAAAAGTAAAAGAAGACTGTGACGAAAATGTAGATGAGGAATTCGCCTCAATGATAAACGAAATTTTCAGAGAGTGTCTAAATGAGGACTATTTTAATTAACTGTTGAAAAGTATCAAAATGTCCGAGAATTGTACAGCTTTGGTTAAAATAAGAGTGAACCAAGCTATATGGAGTATTCTGAATCCAAAGACACGGAATTGTGATGCAAAATTTCAGATTATTCAATCTGCTGTAATTAAAGCCTCGGTGAACTTGACAAAGTTGGCAAATAAACTGAATGATATTGATTCAGAGTTTGATTACTTTGGCCACAGTTTCGTTAGCCCTTCTAGGGCACACAAGCAAACTTATAAATGTAAGTCGAAAGGAACTCCGTAAGCCTGATTCAGGTAGAGAGTACCACAATCTTAGTACAGCATCTTACCTTTCTCGGAATTTCTTTTATGGAAATGATATAGCAAAATCTGTGAAAGAAATTCAAGATGTAAACAGAATAAGCAGTAAAATACATGTACATGGAATATTTCACAGAGGAAATTTCTGAGCAGGAAAGGCGAAGAATGAGTTGTTTGGATGGATAAAAATGTTCACAATCAGAAGCGAATCAAAGATCATGAGTATGTGCGAACGTATACCCCCCCCTAACAATGGGGGTCTATAATAGGAGAACAATGGGGGGGGGACAATGGGGAAAGAGAACAATGACGTGACCCTGACCGAGATATAGTTTATGATATGGTCCTGACCGAGACTTATTTCCATATCCTTCTTATGATAATGTTTGAAAATGATCTCGTGTATTGGTACCCAAGATTTTCATACGATTGTTTAAAAATTCATTCCGCTAAAAATCATATAGAAATAGCAGACTTTAATTCTACGGAAATTGGGTTTTTTTAAACTTTATATTATTATCTGGTTTTTTTTTTCTTTTATTTATTTAACAAAAACTGGACTAAATTTATATACATCTTTTTAATTTTTTCAGACAACGAAGTTACGCAACCAACGTTAACGAACATGAAATCGTTACAAGAAGGATATGGAAATAACGAACAGTATTCAATCTCAACGTCCATTAAACAAATATACATAATAAGAGCAGAGCAAACACGGACCTCCGAAACATCAGATACAAGATAATCGTAAGTTATAATACTGATCTTGATTTCATTTCCGAAGAAATGATTGCATGCCACTGTTACTTGTTTTTATGGTTTTTGGTCATTTTTCCTTTAACTTCAAAACTTGTTTTTTTCCTTTAAACTACATTTCAAAATGAAATAGTCTCTGAATTATGAATTATTGATAACTATCAATTTTTCTCACCTTTTTCTTTTTTTTTTTGAACTTTTTAAAAAAAATATTTTAATCATTCATGTTTTTAGATTATCGTAATACATCGAGTAAAGGCGATTCATCCATATCCTTCTACATACAACTGTCCGTACACAGACAGAATCTACATTAACCCCGCAGACTCCACAATCACGCGTAATTACAAAAATTCCATTCCTAATTCATCTGATACATCACAATCTATACACTCCTCACAGACCGAACCAACAACCACTGACAATAATGTGCTGAATTTAATATCTCTCAATACATTTAGAAACAACCCAACAACTGATAATACTTGAACCCCAAGTACATACTCTCCTGAGCAAGAAACTTTTACTACCTGTACTACTTGTACTTGTACTACATTTCATTCCTTTCTCTTGAGTTATCAACTGAACTACAAAATATAAAGGAAATCACTCGGAAAAGCCACACCAGTCCCCTTCATCACTCAATCCACAGTGACCACAAGTGACGACATCACCGTAACAGACTCGGCAAAACAGGGATCAACTGTAACGGGTACTGGGCATGAATGGAATTATCTGTATATATTATTATTCATGCCTATACTTAATGTAGCTTTTGAATGCATGTAGAAAATTAAAAAAGAACTAAGTACACTCAACAATTCACATCGCTGTCGTTTACAGAGGACAATGGAGTATATGAAATGCCCCAAAACAAAATTTAATGAAATTTTAAATGCAGTGTATAGTGAAAGAATTCTTTTCAGATCATGTTTTTCTTTAAAGAAAAATAAAATTTTATGTTCCATAAAATATTTTATATGCAATCATTTTTACATTGTTTGACAAAGATGAAATTACAGTTGTTCTCGACTTATTGCTTGGACATCGGGATCGAACTCCTGTTAATATTGGGTTCAGCGTGATCGGCCATTTTATTTGACTGAGGAAACATTAGGTTGTGGTTAAATTTGACAAATCTTCAGTTTATTCCTTGGGAATCGTCAACGATTCAACTATATGTTTATGAAGGCTCCAATTTGTTTTTCTTAATCCTCCCAATATCTGATGAAGGTTTGGGAAGATCTGTTTGTTTATTTATAAAGTGGTTGCCTTCCAATGTTTTTATGCATATGACGGTTACAGCTCAATTTTCCTAACATTCCCGATATGTAATGAAGGTCGGGAGGAATTTATTTATTTATAACATAAGAGAAATGGCTGTCATTGGTCAGAGACCAGAAGAGCTTATGCGATGGTAATACGTCCGTCGTCCGTCCGTCTGTCTGTCTGTCTGTCCGTCTGTCTGTCTGTAAACAATTTTTCAAAATGCTACTCCTCCTACAGTTTTGGTTTGATTTCAATATAACTTGGCACACATGTAGACTACACTGAGATACATAATTCTGTGTATCGGTTTTTGATTTCGATGAAAGGTGTTGCCATGGTTTTTAAAATTAGAAATTTCTGTGAAAATAATTCAAAATGGTACTCCTTCTACAGTTTTGGTCTGATTTCAATATAACTTTGCATACAAGTAAACTACACTTAGATACATAATTATGTGTATTGGTTTTTGATTACGATGAAAGGTGTTGCCATGGTTACTAAAAATAGAAATTTCTGTGAAAATCATTCAATATGCTACTCCTCCTACAGTTTTGGTCTGATTTCAATATTACTTTGCACACAAGTAGACAACACTAAGACACATAATTCTGTATATCGTTTTTTTATTTCGATGAACGGTGTTGCCATGGTTACTAAAAATAGAAATTTCTAGTGAAATTCTTTCAAAATGCTACTTCTACAGTTTTGGTCTGATTTCAATATAACTTGGCACACATGTAGACTACACTAAGATACATAATTCTGTGTATCGGTTTTTGATTTGATGAATGGTGTTGCCATGGTTACTAAAAATAGAAATTTCTTTGAAAATCATTCAAAATGCTACTCCTCCCTCAGTTTTGGTCTGATTTCAATATAACTTGGCACACAAGTAGACTACACTAAGGTACATAATTCTGTGTATCAGTTTTTCACTTCAATGAATGTTATTGCTATGGTTACTAAAAATAGAAATTTCTGCTAAATACTCTCAAAATGCTACTCTAAATACATTTTTAGTCTGATTTTAATATAATATGAAATGCAAGTAGACTACACTAAGAACATGAAGAGACTTAATCAAGGATCATTATTCTATTTATTGCTGTTGAAAAGTTTCAATTTCCAACTGCTTAAGTACTTTTCTCTTCCTTTGCTATAAGTACAAACCAGTAGAGCTTCAGTCTGGACAGAGACTTCTGGTTTCTAGTGCATTTCCATTGTCAGTGGAATGAGCACAGGTTTTTGTTTTTGTTTGTCCTTTTATGAGCTGCAACTTATGATGAATTTTGATTTGACCAGGAACCTGTTTTCAAGGTGACAATTATTATGTGATATGATTGGCTCAAATGCCTTATGAACAATTTATTTACAAATGACAAAGATGGAAAATATATAACATGTTGGTGCATAACTTGTGCTTATAGCTGAATGGCTAACATTATTAATACTTTGATCATGATTATATTAACACCTATGGCAATTACAACTGCTCAGACTTGTTGTAGAAAATATGCCACCAAAAAAGAGGATGAAACTACGCAGCCAATCAGGCACCCCCTGTAGACTCGGCATTGGGCAACGCAGTTGATGCCAGTTCATCAGCTACTCAAGCGAGCTGCACCAACAACCCTTCAATTGACTATGACCAGCTTGCAGCAGAAATTCGTAGACAACAACAGGCTTTGACACCAAGCAGTGCTTCCTTAAATACTAGTAATATCGTTTCTCAGGCTACTCCCTCTACTTCAGAGGCTGTACCCTCTGCATCAAGTACCTCTTCTAGCGATCCAAGCAGTCTAAATTTGGTAAACACCCTGCAACAGTTATTTTCAGGTTCAGGTGAGTCAGTGGCAGATACATTAAATGGTAACAGCACACATTCTACCCCGTTATCAGTTGACAATGGTATTCCTTTGGGTGCTAACGTTCCAGTTCGCATAAAAAATAAAATCTGGAATGATCAATTCATTGACCTCAAATGTGTATTTCCAAATTACAAAGACCAAAACATATCAATTCAAATAGAAAATTATGCTATTCAATTTAATCCTCAGTCAACATAACAGTCAGTGATGTCACTTCATCAGTGGACATCAGCATTTTTGATATTCATGTCAATTTACACCGAGAAGTCTCCCCAAGAACATGCCAATTTACTAAAATACTGTTTCACTGTTAGGGAAATTGGGAGTTCTAATGGGAATGGGGCCTGGAGATACTACGATGAAAACTTTCGGAAACTCCGACAATCAAATAAGATACCTTGGCAACTTCCAATTACTGAGTATATTGTGAAAGCTTGCACTTTAACTCGTTCATTTCGCTCCTCCCAGTACCTTTTCAATCAGTCAAAAACAAAACAGTGGGAGTTGTCTTGCTTCAGCTACAACAAGGGTAAACCTTGTAAAACCTCACCATGTAAATACATGCACATCTGCCAACACTGCGGCGAGCAGCATCCCAAAAAGAAATGTAACAAATGGGTCCGAAACAACCCTATCAGGAAACCAAACAATACCAACAACAATAAAACATGAAGTTCTTTGTCAGCAATCTTCCTTCTTGTCTTTCATGCAGTTAGGTGACCTCGTTCCTAGAAACAAAACATTTAACTCAAAAGTAATTCAAAGACAAGACATAATGTTCAATGACGATAATTCAGTTCAGATCACACTCAGGTATTCAAAAACTATGAATGATAGGCAGCCATTAATAATTACTCTGACAGCTAATAATATAAAATGTCAAATCTGTCTAGTTCATGCCTTAAAAGCATACATTGCTGAACATAAACACACATCAGGTCCTTTATTCACATTCAAATCTGGCGAACCAGTTCCGAACAACTTTGTGACATCTCATTTGAAACATGCCATAAATTTTATTGGTTTGAATTCATCACTTTACCTCGGTCATAGTTTTCGCATTGGTGCTGCCACAGAGGCAGCTAAGAACGGTTTATCTGAAAATGTAATTCAACAACTGGGTCGTTGGAACTCAAATGCAAGCAGACGTTACATTAGAATAAATGCTTTCAAGTTCTAAATTTCAACCTTTTATGAGAATTTCAAACTAAATGATCCCCTCATACAGGTACTGCCACCGACTATTAAAAGAGAAATTAGCATGTTGTTTTTTCTCTTCAGAACGTAAATAGGTTCTGATTAAAACTATAAATATGTCCATAGGACATGAATGCCCCGCCGAGGATATATCAGTAAAGTAACATGATAAGAGGTAGAGCCATGTTGGGCCTTATTTGGCCCTGTCAATTTCTGAAAATCTAAAACCTCTAAGCTTAGGTTGCAAATGTGCGTCATTTTCCTCATATCCTGTGAATTCCTTTGAAAATGACCTAAAGTTGAAGCTTCTTTTCAATATTTGATATTGAGCAAGAACATTGCAATTTCTCAAAGACTAATTTCAAATATTTGGATTCTCAAAACGAATTTTTTTTTATAAAATATGAAAGCACCAAGTGTCTACTTTATTTTGATATATGAAAATGGAAAGAGCGTGATAGTTAATTAATTGATAAAGTACAGGGTAGTGTCTGGTAGTGTCCATCCCTAGATGCATCATCCATGCAAATTTGATTCAGGTAGGATTTATAGTTACTTGGGAATGAGAATATAGGTCAGATCCAGCATCCGAAGCAAGTCTGGTAGTGTCCATCCCTAGATGCATCATCCATGCAAGTTTGGTTTAAGTAGGGTTTAGAGTTCTTTAGGAATGGACCTGTTCCTAAAACTTTTATCTGGTCACTCGTCTTGAAAATGTCAGTCAGATTCAGCATCTGAAGCAAGTCTGGTAGTGTTCATCTCTAGATGAACCATAGCTCTCATCAATATCTATCAGCATATGAAGTTTGATGAAAATATCTTGGATAGTTTCTTTGAAACTTAGCTTTGAACAGAGCTAAACGCAAAGTGTGACGGAAGGACGGAAGACGGACATGACAAATTTGGAATTACTTAGGTCAGCATATGGTTGCCTATATAAAACAGTAATTCGGTTAGAAAATTGGCAGGTATTATTTTGAAAAGTGTTAGCTCATTTACGAGATCACAATTTACCCCCCAATTTTGCCCCCAAAGTTCAATCTATCTACAGGAAGTCAGCATACGGTTGCTCATATATCGTTTTCTCTAGTGGGTAAAGCAACAAGAAAAAGCTGCGGAAAGGCATTTCACATTGCGGGATTTATTATTACTAGTGGTAAAGTTGTAAATAAAAATATATTTAAAGATGTCAGATTTTCGTGGAATAAAAAGTCTGTTACAGAAATAAATCAAAGTACTGTTAGACGGAGGCTTCATGTATGAGAGAACACAAATGAAAATATATATCATAAATATCTGTAAAGAATATTTTGAGAAATAATATGTATATTTTTTCTTCAATTTAACATTTTTTTTCAAAGGATAATCCAATATTTTTTTTTAGGTTTTTGGGATATTATAATTTCATCTTTGTAATGTTAACTTCGCCATGATTAAAGTTCACTGTTATTTTGATGAGATACTTTCAAGATTAATCCTTTCAACGTTAGAAACAGTAATTGACTAGCCCTGGTAGACATAAAACTTAGACGGGCTAACTTTTTATCCCAGTCTCACTTAAGGAATAATTATATAGTGAAAAAGTAAGCTCTAATGTAAGTTGTGTGCCCCCAGGCCCGGTTTGATGAATGTAGGTCTAGTATATTCTAGTCATGAGCCCACTGGCGGAATTAAAAGGGGCCCCTGGCCCCCTCCATTTAGAGTCCAAAAAATACGCAATATGTGATAAATTATTGTTTTAATTGTGGTTGTGGGCCCCTTCCTTGGCCTCAAACTTGTTACCCTTTTTCAGAATTTCTGATTAAGCACTAGGCCTCAGCCAGTCAGGAGTTTCCATATTTCAAGATATCTTATTTATAGGTCACAGAGACCTACTATTAACATAATTATGACAAGTAACAGCTACCAAAATCAAAATTTTTCGGCCATATTGTAATAATGTTATGATATGAGCTAACATGAAAAAAGAAGCAGCCAGGTAATTGAACGTGAATAACATAATATAGTACAGTTTGTCTTAAACCTTTGTGCTACAAAATGGAGTGACCTAGCTTGATGCAACACAGAATTTTCTTTAAGTAATATAAAGTCATTAAATGTTCGTGCCAGAACACAATATTTTGAGTGGAATAAAATACACTTTCTTACTTAAAGTAAACAGAACAATAAAGTTCATAATACTTGCTATTATAGCGTTTCTCTATATTATATACTGTTACTAAAGTGATGGCGGAACAGAGAAAACACTATGTTAAAATAATCCGCTGTTTATTAGTGCCCGCAATATAATATACAATAAAACAATAATGGCGGAGCTGACAGAGACACGTCTGTACTCTGCAGCGTATAACAGAAAAGAGAGCGAGGATAGGTATACGTCACGACAGGTGCTGTGACGTACACCCTGTGATCAGAGGTAGCAGGGCAATTTGTGCCCAGTACCTCCAGGACCACCACATTCCTCCCCATTTTGAAAAAGGGCGTCCCAGCCCGTAATATAGATACAATGGGACAAACTATAATATACATCGAAATACATGCAATTAAATCTTAGCGGGGCTTACATATCTAAAATCAATAACACATAATCACTAACATTTACATAGATAAACAATCGAGCATATAATAATACAATATCAAAATTACATATATTTAAGCACTAATGTCCATAATAATAAAATAAAATTAAAAGAAATGAACAGTTCATATCACAGAATCTCACGTGGTCCTGGGCGCCTCTCGTCCGAGTCTTTTCGGGTCCACCTCTTGGTCCTCCGGGGTCGTCCTCGTCAGGTGGTTCCTCTGCGACATCTCCGGTCAGCATCTCCAGATCCGGACATCCGGGCTCAGGACAGACATGATGTCTAGCGTGACATCACGTCCACGACTCCGTCGCGAACGCTCAATCCTGGAACTGCTCACCAAGGGATCCTCCTTGGAACATCAATGGTATATAAAAATGAGGAACACCAAGGATCGATCATAAATGCAGGGAAATATCCCTGAATGATTAAAGGATCTGCTTCCCTTGCAGTAAAAACATATATACAATCCAGCTTAATATAGCTGCACATGACCCCGCATCCCTGCGGGACATAATCCTCAATACTCGTCGCGACCACCATCGATGGGACTGCATTCGGGGCAGATATATTGAGGTACAGATTTGGCATAATCCTCACTTATACCTACACACCCAGGATGAAACCAGTCCCGACAGTTGTCGCACTGCACCATCATCCCTTTGGGATTAGACTGTAAACAAACACAATACTTCTTAGTCTTAGTTCCCCTAGTGGCTCTAGGTCTCTTGGGCGATTGGGGTTGTTTAGTCTGGTCTAATCTTTCCCTAACCCGTTTACGAGTACCCATATATGGACCTAATGACTCCGCTGGTTTGGGGCTAACTTTTGAGTGACCCCCACTCCCCGGGCTCTCATGACTTAATCCGGAGTCTGTGGACCCCAGCGGTGTTACCACGTCGTGAACAAGGGAACTATCCCCATCTCGGGCTACTGACTGTCCGGGCAACCTATTTTTGTAGCTTACTAACCATTTAGGGAGTTGCCTGGACTCGCACCTTTTAAGCTTGTCATGGTGCATGACCTTGACCTCGCGCCGAGATTTTACAACAAATATTGTGTCTGATTTGGTTTCTATTATTATTATCCCAGGGCCCCTCCATACTGACTCTACCTTTTTCCCGCATTGCGGCGCCAGTAGACCAAATCTCCGACCTTGAACTTACTGGTACGGACCTTAATGTCATGCGACCTTTTCATTGCCTTTTGCGCGACTTTTAGTTTTCCGCGGGCAATATCGTGCGCTCTCTGAACATTTTCTTCTAGATCACGTACATACTTGTCCACCTCACCCTCCTCCCCAATTTGAAAAGACGTGGAAGGCGGTGGGGCGAACATCAAGGTGGCTGGTATATTTACTTCTCTACCCAGCATGAGACGATTTGGGGTGTATCCAGTATGGCGGTTTACCGCGGACCGCAACGCTCCAGCCAATGGGCCTAAGTACTTATCCCATGACTTGGGCTGGCCATCTACGTAGCAACGAACCGCGTCCATTAGAGTGCGGTTATAGCGCTCTACCTGGCCATTCCCTGACGGACGGTAGGGTGTGGTCCTGGCTTTATGTATCCCCAACATGGCACAAATCTTACAGAACAACTCACTCTCGAAGTTACGACCCTGATCTGTAAAGATTTCATAAGGATAACCAAACCGAGAAAAGAAATCATTGATAGCGGAACGAGCGGTAACTTTCGCTGTCTGAGACGGAAGCGGAATACACTCTACCCATTTGGTAAAGTTATCTACCATCATGAGTATGTATTCGTTCCCGCTATCGGTTCGGGGAAGCGGCCCGAGAAAGTCTAAATGTACCCTCTCCATCGGGCTTCCCGCTTGGTAGCTCTTGAGCTCCGATCTGTTCGGCAACGAACCTCGCTTATTCCTTGCACATACGTCGCAAGTTTTGACATATAACTTGATGTCCTTTGACATCCGCCACCAGTAGAACTGTTGTTTTAGGCGTTCTTTAGTTCTCTGGATTCCCTGGTGACCAGAGGATGGTATGTCGTGACATAAGTGCATAATCTCGGATCTGAGACTCCGCGGCACTAGGAGCCGACGGGGCGCATCCGAGTCATCCGGTTCTCGCCAAACAACTCCTGTCTCGTCGAGATAAAAACAGTCTCTCTCCAGAAGATAGCATTTCTCTTCCGGACTGCAGATAATTAAGTCACTTTCGGTAGGTAGATCCCCAGACTCTAAGTACTGCCTCAGGTATACCATAGCCTCGTCATTTTTCTGTTTTTGGGCTATGTCTGCGGAACTGTATGAGGATAGCGAAATACCCGCAGTGTCACCTGTTACCTGACAAACTTGAGGACTAACTGTCTCAATCTTGGGATTTAAACTCGACACCCCATTGACATTAATCTGGAAACTAGGTAGTGCAGAAGCACTCACATTCGAAGGAGTATCTTCCCAAGAACTAGAAACAATGGCCTGACGAAGGGTGGGATCTAGTGAACCACAACTACCCCTCTCAGCGGACGAACTTTCCGCTGGCACAGGCGCCTCGTCAAAGAGTTGGGACAAAGGAATGACATCGTCTATTTCAGTGTTAAAGTCATGCCAGCGCTCGTGGGCTCGGCGGCAATAACGGCATCCGCCGCAGGGCAAGTCGTCGACCCTAATTCTCGTCGAGTACCCCTGGCATGAATCAGGTATGTCCCGGGACAGAGCGTCAGCATTCAGATGCTTCTTTCCCGGGCGGTGTACGATCCGCATGTTGTACTGGCTCAGTTCCTCGAGCCATCGAGCAATCTGGTTCTGCGGATGCTTGAAGTTCATTAGCCAGACCAGGCTATGATGATCGGTCCTGACTGTGAACTCACGACCCAGCAGGTAATGGCGGAATTGTCTGGTAAACTTAATTACCGCCAATAGCTCTTTACGAGTAGTACAGTACCTGCGCTGTTCTGCGGATAGCACAGCACTCCCATACCCTATTGTTCTCTCTTTCCCACCCTGGACTTGGCTTAATTCCCCGCCTACGGCATAATCCGAGGCGTCGGTGTCCAGGATGAAATGACCTGTACTGTTCGGTATCGCTAGAACTGGAGGATGAGTCATTAACTGAATGAGTTCCTCAAAAGCACTTTGCTGCTCTTCACCCCACCGGAAACCACTTTTTCCGGTAACCGCATACAGCGGAGCCGCAATTCTGGAGAAGTCGGGGATGAAACTGCGGTGATAATTGGCGAAGCCAAGAAAGCGCTCTACGCCCTTAACATCACGCGGAACTGGCCAGTCACGCACTGACTCGATGTACTGATCCCCCATCTCAACTCCGTGCTCGCTCACGGTTCTACCAAGGAACTCAACCTTAGTCTTAAACAACTCGCATTTCCGAGGCTTGAATTTAAGGCCATATGCTCGGAAACGCTCAAACACTTGTCGTAGGTTATCAAGGTGAGCGTGTGCTGTAGATCCTAAGACTAAAATATCGTCTAGGAAGGCTAAAGCTATCTTCCAGTTGAGTCTGTGTAACACCAAATTTATTGCCCTAGCAAAGGTCGCGGGGGCATTACACAGACCAAACCCCATTCTAGTGAATTCAAATAAGCCATATTTTGTAATAAAGGCAGTCTTTTTCCGGTCTTCCGGAGCTATCTTAACCTGCCAGTAAGCCGCATTAGCGTCAAGTTTGGAAAACCAGCGGTTTCCCGCTAGTGTGTCCATGCACTCCTCAATGAGTGGCAGAGGGTACGTGTCCTTGACTGTAACCTTATTAAGGGCTCTATAATCCACGCACCAACGGACGCTGCCATCCTTCTTCCGGACCAGCACTGGGGCAGACGCCCAGTCTGAGGAAGATGGCTGGATGACTCCGGCTTTCAACATCTTATCGAGATGACCCTCTTCCTCCCCTTGAAAAACAGCAGGGGTGCGTCGCATCCGCTGCTTGACAGGAGACGCGTTACCGGTGTCTATTCGGTGTTCGATCTCGGAAAAACTTCCGAGATCAAGGTCATCAGTAGCAAAGACGTCAGCAAATTCTTTAACTAGCTCCGCAGCCTGAGACCTGACTTCCACAGGCGCGGTCTTGCCTAACTGTTCTAGCAGTGGGGCAATATGTTTATTACTGTTTCCCCCCTCGGCTGACACACGACGCACTGTTGGATCGGTACCCTCAACTGACACCGCAGGGACGGCTTCCCCCAACTTGGCACCAGTCTTTATAATGTGACTTCTGTCAGTCAAGTTTAATATGCATAGTTTGGCTCCATTTCCTGCAGCGTTATATGTCCGCGAGGCTACTATACCAGGCGGAAAAATGTTAGCTGGTTCCAGCATAAATTCTGGCATCTCGGAACTAAGGGTGCACTCGATAACTTGGGCAGTGTGCGGAGAGACCCGCACTCTGCGGACTGAAACTGCCTCGAGTACTGGCACTGTTTCTTCAGAGCTAAGGGCAAAATGCGTGTCTATACCCTTGATCCTTAGAGTACCTGCTTCGCATGAAACTTCTGCACCATGTGCGCGCAGGAAATCAATCCCCAGAAGCATTTCATCCTGCAAAGGGCCAACATAGATTGGGTGATAAAAATCATAATCCCCAATGCGTAAGTTGAGATTGCCAAGGTACTGTGCGGTCATACCAGCCCCCTCGCCAGCTAGCCTAACATTAGTGTCTCTAACAACTTCGGGCTGCGGCCTCAAGGACTTATAAACTTCACTTGAGATTATTGTGATGTCGGCTGCTGTATCTATAGTCGCTTTGATATGCTGACCTCCTATGCATATGGGGATGCGCCACGCTCCTGAGCCTATGCTATGACTACCTGACCTAACTGAGGGAATAACATAAGTGGCCTTGATATTCGGAGTGTCAGCAAAAGTCACCCTATTACCACTAGTCGAGCGCTCCTTAGTCCCAGTCTCTGCACATTTTTTCAGACACGGGCACAGGGACTCCGGGTTGCTCCTACGCGGACAATTCCGCCCTACGTGCCCCGGTTCTTTGCACTCATAACAAACAATTGTCCCTGAACTCTTAGAGACCCCTTGACTCGCTGATTTCCCCCCTATAGGCTTACGTGTAGGGCTACGTCCCCTACTACTCTCTCTAGAGTCGCATGTGGAACCAAACCTTCGCTCTACTGACTTATCTCGGCTCCCGGAGTCCGAGATCCTACGTCGGTGAGCAGGCGGCGAGCGAGAATCTCTCCGACCTTCAGGGTCCCGCTCTGAGGAAACGGACCTCACAGCACGGGGACGACGAACCACTGCTCGGCGGCTTAACTGATAAGTTTTCATCCTTTTTATTGCCTCCGCCAGAGTACAAGGGGGATTGTTGATCAACTGTTGACCCGCCTCCCCATCACTGCAACCAAGAGCAAATCTAACAATGAGCTGCTCCTGAAATATTTCTGGCGAAGTTCCGCCACCAAAGGCCTTCTGGGCAGTGTCCATGACTCTATCTGCCCATTGTTCCATTGATTCTTCTGGTTTTTGAGCTATGGAGCTAAATTCCAGCTGAGAGGCTGCCCTTAAGGAACTTTTCCCAAACCTCTCCTCCATTCGCAGTACTACTTCTTGGGAACTTAAAAGTGTCCCCCTGCGACGCAGAATATCAAAGTACTTGAGTGCTGCCCCCTCCAATGTTAAACTCAAGGCAAACAAACGATCGGGGTCCCCCTACTGATGGTACTCAGCGATTGTAGAGAACTTTGAATAGAATGGTCCCCACTCTACATCCCCATTGTACTTCATCCACTTTATTTCAGCTGGAATATTCCTACTTACGCTACTCCGAGTTCCAGGGGGTATTAAACTCGGATATTGGGATGTATCTGCAGTAGTCATTAATGTGTGACCTTGAGGTACCCAAGACCAACCCCCTACCCCAGGTGCAAAGGATGGTGCTCCCCCTAGTGCCGCCGACTGCCCTACCAACCCACCATAGTAGCCAGAACCCTGACTACCCAAGTTAGCTGCACTAGAGGACACAGATGCGGTTGGTGCCGTCACTGACACACTCATGCCACCAGCAACATGACCCGGAACAGAAGGGCCCATGCTAGGATGTACAGGATTCCCCCTGTTCCCTGATAAGAACGAGCCAAATGTAATAGTACTCGGCAAACCCGAGCCAAGACTACTGTAGTCTACTGAAGAAAATGGCTGACTTTGAGATGCAAAAACAGAATTGACCTTAGGGTTTTGGTTAGGAATAGATTCGGTCCTAGGTAAATTAGCGACGGGCTGCACTGTAGGACACTGCACTGGCAATGAGCTAGGAACCCAGGGACTCCCCTGGCTACTAGTCATTACAGACGGACTGGCAGTGACTTTGAGCTCCTGTGGCTCAGTTACTGACTGCGGTTTCTCATGATCAGACTTCATCATTCCCGCAAGCATTTGAGTAATTTCACTTAACTGAGTCCCCATGTTTGTCTCCATAGACCCCATATGAGATGTCATGTCGGTCTTCAGGGTCCCCATCTGAGACGTCATGTTAGCTTCTAATGAGCCTATATCCCCACGCAGAGCTCCCACGTCTTGACCAAGACTATCCACCCTGCTATTAACCGCACCAAGGTCACCCTGTACCTGGGAAATATTTCCCTGAATCTGACCTATTTCTCCCTGCATTCGGTCAACGACCCCCTCCAGGATAGTCTGTCGTTCCTGGAGCAGGGAATAAAACTGCTGGAAACCGGGCGTTTCCAAAGACCCATCAGCTCCCTGTGTAAGTGACATATCTCTGCCCTCATACTGGGTGACATTATCCGGGGCACCCTCCCCCTGGGGCATCGGTGTGCTACACACACCCGGAGCGAATTTCACGCTTCCGGGAGGCGGAACTTTCCGCGGACTGCGTTCCCCCGGGGTACTCCCCAGACCCGCTTGGTCATTTCCCCCAACATGAACGTCCCAGTCCCCACTCGGCCTCAAAGTCCCCCTCCCCCTACCAAAAGAACTGAAAACATGGTCCATCACGCCCGGTACCCTCAAAACGGCAAAATTACAAACTTACATGAATTAAGCGGTTAATCGGCTAAATACAAAACCCAAGTATAAACGTATATACAAAATAAAATAAATACTGCTGCCTTACATCTCGGAAAAATATCCAAGATGGCGACGGGCACTAACACGTGCAGGTAAGGTTTTACCCCGCAGTCAAACTAAAATACCCTGCTCGCAGCGCCAATATAGCGTTTCTCTATATTATATACTGTTACTAAAGTGATGGCGGAACAGAGAAAACACTATGTTAAAATAATCCGCTGTTTATTAGTGCCCGCAATATAATATACAATAAAACAATAATGGCGGAGCTGACAGAGACACGTCTGTACTCTGCAGCGTATAACAGAAAAGAGAGCGAGGATAGGTATACGTCACGACAGGTGCTGTGACGTACACCCTGTGATCAGAGGTAGCAGGGCAATTTGTGCCCAGTACCTCCAGGACCACCACACTATTTCATGTAGAGTTTGTAGTTTTGTGTAAGTACTTTATGAATGGAAGATAACTCTATCTTGTATGTGTTTCTATATGTAGAGTTATTGCCCTTGTCTTTGTCTTAGTTCCGGTTCAATAAATGAATGTTGTCTTCAATGACGAGTGTTTTATAATCTGGTTTAATCCGAATGTGTAGCCGGTGGAACGCTGCATAAAATTGGCGACGAGGATATTTAACTTCGAGGCGTAAAGGAAGCTGATCAAGCTAAAGCGTTGCTTCTCCATACAGCGGGAATGGAAGTGCAAGATATATTCTTTACATTACCGGAGGGAGAAGGAGAGGATGAGTACGCCAAAGCCGTGAGCGCCTTGGACAAATACTTTAAACCCCAGGCAAATGTTCCGTACGAGAGGTCTGTATTTAGAAGTATGGCTCAGTTAGAACATGAAACTATTGAACAGTATATTATTCGCTTACGCCAGAGAGCAGAAACATGTGAATTCGGGAACCGGGATGCGATTGATGAGAGAATACGTAACCAAATCATTGACAAGTGTTTTCGTCATAACTTACGCCGGAAGTTACTAGAAAAAGGTAGGAACCTTAATCTTACTCAAGTCCGAGAAATCGCAAGAGCCCGGGAAGACTCTGAGAGGCAAGCCACGTCAATTGAAGGTCGTGTGCAAGGGGCCATTAACGGTGTTGTAAACAAGGTCAGTGTACAAAACAAGAAACATTTTGCGAAAAAGACAAACAGTAAATGTTTTAGTTGTGGTTATGAAGGACACTTGCGGAATGACCCCAAATGCCCCGCAAGGGGAAAGAAGTGTCATAAGTGTAAGCAGACTGGACATTTAGAGAAAATGTGTAAAACCAAAGACCGTGGAGAAAAGAGGAAACCAGGAAAAATTCATCACCTTACAGACCAGTCAGGCCAGAGTGATGAAGACAAAGTGTGCGCTTTTTGTGTCCACCAAAATTCTGTGTTAAATGACAGCCCGGTTGTGAACGTTGGTAATGTTGACCTCAGCATGATTATTGACTGAGGGGCGAGCTGTAATATAATGGGAATGCCATTATTGAACTATCTGAAGAAAAACCACATAAACTATGTTTCGTCCAAAGTTGAGAAAAAACTCTATGCTTATGGAAGTCAAAAACCTCTGAAAGTGGCTGGGATCTTCACAGCAACTGTGAAATACAACCAAACCGTCATTCCGGATGTGGAATTCGCGGTCATTGAGGGAGAAGGACAAGCCTTACTTGGTAGAGATACAGCTGTGCAGTTGGGCATGTTACAGATCGTTAGCAGTGTTAGTGAAGCTGTTAATCTGGACAACAGAACTGTTTTTGAGAAATACCCTAATGGCTTCAAAGGAGTAGGAAAGCTGAAATCCTTTCAACTAGAAATACCAATCAACCCAGATGTTGAGCCAGTAATACAGCCTATGAGACGTATACCCTACAGTTTGCGCGACAAACTCGACAGGAAGTTGGATGAGCTACTCGATTTGGACATCATTGAACGCGTTGACAAGCCATGTGCGTGGGTGTCTCCAGTGGTTTGTGTACCCAAACATTCAGGTGATGACATTCGACTCTGTGTGGACATGCGCCAGGCCAATACGAGTCCGTCACCCTATTCCTCAATTGATGAAATTTTGCATGAAATGAATGGTAGTACTGTTTTTAGCAAACTTGATGTTACTTGGGCATATCACCAGATTGAGTTAAAACCAGAATCTCGAGAAATTACTACTTTTGTAACACATAAGGGTTTATTTAGATACAAACGTCTTATGTTTGGCATTAGTTGTGCCCCAGAAATGTATCAAAAGGTCATGCAACAAGTGTTGCAAGGGTGTGAGAGGGTGCGCAATATTATGGATGATATCTTTGTACATGCAAGTAGTCAAGAAAAACATGATAGATGTCTTGAAAATGTTGTGAGAGTGTTGTATGAAAAGGGGCTTACCTTTAACAGGGACAAATGTGAGTTGACTATGTCAGAAGTTGTATTTATGGGTCATGTTTTGTCTGGTCTTGGCATACCTCCGTTTGAAGCCAAAGTCAAAGCCGTTGTCGAAGCACGCGAATCGAAAACTTCGAGTGAAGTGCGCAGTTTCTTAGGGCTTGTTGAGAGAGTTGACGCGCAAGAATTCAGTTTTTAAATGGGGAAAATCTGAACAACAGTCATTTGTAGAATTGAAGCGTCGTCTGGCAGATGCCAAAACGTTGGGTTACTATGACAAATCTGCGCCGACTAAAGTTATAGCCGATGCTAGTCCTGTAGGACTCGGGGCGGTGCTGGTGCAAGAACAAAATGGTGAACATCGGGTTCTTTTTGTACGCGAGCCGTAGGTTAAGTGATACAGAACGTCGCTATTCGCAGACAAAGAGGCCCTAGCCTTAGTTTGGGCGTGCGAAAGGTTTCATGTTTGTTTGTACGGTACAGAGTTTGAGCTACTCACTGATCACAAACCGTTTGAATGTATATATTCTCCGAAGTCGAAAGTTTGTGCTAGAATAGAACGATGGGTGCTTCGAATGCAACTATACACATTTAAAGTTCGGTACATTCCTGGTCCAAGAAATATCGCAGATACACTTTTGCGTCTGGTTAAGAATGACCCTGCTCAACAGTCGCTTGATTTGGAGGATGCTTATGTGAGGTTTGTAGCTAAGGAAGCTACCCCGATGGCGATGACAACACGTGAGATCGAGAGAGCGTCGGAGAATGATGCAGAACTGTGTGCTATAAGAGACTGTCTTGTAAGCCAGCAATGGCATCGTATAGAATTTAAGCAATATTTGCCAGTGCGTACTGAGTTGTGTTCAATTGGTAAGTTAGTACTGCGTGGTACCCGAATTGTTATTCCCTCACAGTTGCGTAATCAGGTTCTTGAGCTTGCGCATGAAGGCCATCCTGGCATTGTTGCAATGTAATCTCTGCTAAGAAGTAAAGTATGGTGGCCAGGGTTGGATAAAAGTGTTGAAAAATTTTGCCAAAGTTGTTATGGTTGCCAGTTAGTGGGTCAACCGAGTAAACCTGAACCGGTGAAGCGCACTGAATTGCCTTCCGCACCATGGCAACATCTTGCCGCTGATCTTTTAGGGCCGTTGCCTAGTAAAGAGTATATATTTGTGCTCGTAGACTATTATAGTCGATATTTTGAGGTTGCGATTACGAACAAGAGGCCCTCGGGCCTTATAGGTCACCTGAGTATCATGTAACAACTTTCCAGTGATTATATTTGGTTCGTGTTTTAATCCATGAAATTCACAAATTTTGAAAGAGGCACCATTGCTTATCAAAGGGCGGATTTCAAAGCATTAATTCATTTTTAGTCAAAGTACCCCCCTGGTACCCCTGACCCCGCAGCCCTGAGAAATTATCTATTTTGAAAGAGGCTCCTTTCTTCATTATAAGGCCAGCATTTTTTTTATGTTTAGGTTTAGTTATGAACATGAGAATAAAAAAGTCCCGAAGGAGAAGGAAATAAAATTTTTTTTTGATAAATCAATTATTAACATTGGTACATTCTTTTTTTATGCTATCCTAATAGGCTCCTTACCACTGGACACATAATGCTTACAAATAGGAAAGTAGAACATTTAATTGCTTATTTCATCATCTGCCAGTTTGGGCCTGTTACCGGTATATAAATTTTGTGATGTTGATCAAAATATATTTCAATATATCTTCATTTTTTTAAATATGTGTTATATGAATGTGTAGACATTGTTCTAAAATTTACTTGATGCCTAAAATTATAATTCCTATCATAAAACAGACAGGGAGTATTGGGGAGTAGGGTCAACATTTTTTTCAATTAAGTGTAAAATAATTTTTCTGGCTGATACAAATGATACTACATGCCTGTATATATTTGTATATTCTTGCCTTTTAATAGTTTTTTTTTTATTTCTTCAGATTATTTTTAATTTCTTCCTCAAATGGAATTAACTTCTCCCATAGTTTTATTCATTACATCTGAGGCATAAGCAACCCTTTTCTGAAGAATGAGGCTTAGACTGTAAGCTATAATAGAGACCTAAACAATGTCCCTGGCAATATGCAATAGCTACCACGGGCAGCTAAAAACCTGGGGGAGGAAAATAATTTACAGTAACTTTTGAAACGAATACATAATTATCTCACCATCATGTCATTGTGCAACAAAGTCGTCAGCATTTTATTTGTCTTTTGAACAGGTGAAACGTTTTGAATGGCACTCTTATCGATGAATTTTACACTAAACCAAGCTCTTCTCAGATCTAGCTTTATTTTCCTACCCGCCGTTTCATCCTAAAAGTAAAACCGGAAGTGCGAGTTCGTAAATTTGAAATCTCGATCCCGACTCAAATTTGACATCGGAAAGAAAAAAAATGTTTTATTTTTTTCTGAACATTCAAAACCTTGAGCGAAGGGTTTGAAAAACTCAAAAAAATAAATCCTGGCCTTAAATATGTAATAAGATCATTAGCATATTAACCAGGGGCAAAGGATAAGATGTTCAAAGAATTCATGCATTTCCCTATATAATCATTAGAGCCCCCCCCCCTTAAACAAGAACCCCTGACCCTGGGGCCATAAAATTCACAATTTTGGTAGAGGCACACTTGCTTATCATCACTATAAACTTAATTTGTTTTATTTAATACCCAGGAGCAGAGAAGAAGATTTTAAAAGAATTCATGTATTTTCACTATATAATCAATAGAGCCCCGCCCTAACACCAGAACCCCTGACCCTGGGGCCATAAAATTCACAATTTTGGTAGAGGCACTCTTGCTCATCATAACTATGTACTTAGTTGGTTTATTTAATACCCAGGAGCAGAGAAGAAGATTTTCAAAGAAATAATGCATTTTCACTACCTACTTATTTAGCCCCGCCCTAGCACTATAACCCCTGATCCTAGGGCCATGAATTTCACAATTGTGGTAGAGGACTCATTGCTGATTACAATCATGCAAACAGTTTGCCTGCTTGTTGTCCAGGAGTAAAGAAGAAGATTTTTAAAAGATTGCATTAATTTTAGTGGTTTTGGCCCCACCCCTCAGGCCCCAGGGGGGCAGGGATCATGAAATTCACAATTTTTGTTCCCCTCCACCCATAGATGCTTTGTGCCAAATTTGGTTGAAATTGGTTCAGTGGTTTCAGAGAAGAAGCTGAAAATGTTCAAATGTTAACACACGACGAACGACGCACGACGATGGACGAAAACGGATAGCAATAGGTCACCTGAGTTTACTCAGGTGACCTAAAAATATGTCGTCAGAGCAGATAACAGGTCTCATATCGAAGTTCTGTTTAACTCATGGATTGCCGTATTCAATCCACACCGACAATGGTCCACAGTTTGTTAGCGAACATTTTAAGAATTACATGTTTGAAATGGCATTGTTCATCATAAAATAACCCCCCTATGGCCACAGGCAAACGGCGAGGTTGAGCGACAGAATAGGTCAATTATGAAACGTGTTCGGATTGCATTTGCCGAAGGCCGAGATCGGAAATCTGAACTTGACAAATTTCTTGTGATGTATTGAAATACACCACATTCGACAACGTTGTCCGTCTCAGTTACTTTTCGGGCGTAAACTCCGCATGAAGTTGCCTGAGCTTTTTGACTATAATGTTGATGACCTTGAAGTACGCGACCGCGATGCAGAAAGGAAGGAGAAGGGTAAAATGTATTCAGATAAACGTCGCATGGCAGCCAAAACCGATATTCGTGCAGGTGACCAAGTTCTGTGAAACAAGACCGTGAAAATAAGTTGTCTACTCCATTTAACAAGTCACCTTTTAAAGTTGTTAAGATGAATGGCAACAGTGCAATTGTTGAATCAGATCAAGGGGTACAATACAAGCGAAATGTTACTCATTTAAAGAAATTTAATGAGAGAGAGATTGAGAGTACGTGTACATCAAATGATTTACAATGTAATGAGTCACAATCTATTGTTGATGATGAAGTTCTTGATGATAACTCTGAAATGAAACTTGATACAAATGCTGATAGTAAGCCAGAAAGTGATTGTAGTTCTGCACCTGTTAATGTTGCGAATAAATCAAATGTCCAAAATACTGATCTAAATGTCAATCAACGACCTGTTAGAAACAAGAGACTTCCGTCAAGATTTGAAATGTATTAGTGGAAAACTATGTGTGAACTCTGGATCATGTATTGACTATTCCAAATGTACTATGAACTGAGTGTGCATTTAATATTCATGTTTTCACCATTTATGTTTGTTATATTTTCTTTGGAAAATAATCATATGATTTCTGTTGATACTAAGTAGTATGCCTTAAGCATGTTAAGTGTGAATTGTAATAGATAGTTCTGGCTGAAAATTATGTTTCTGAGCGAGAAAGGAAGGGATGTAGAGTTTGTAGTTTTGTGTAAGTACTTTATGAATGGAAGATAACTCTATCTTGTATGTGTTTCTATATGTAGAGTTATTGCCCTTGTCTTTGTCTTAGTTCCGGTTCAATAAATGGATGTTGTCTTCAATGACGAGTGTTTTATTATCTGGTTTAATTCGAATGTGTAGCCTGTGGAACGCTACATTTCACAAGTTTAAATTGTTTTTGGAAAATTGGGGTATTGCTTACAATTACAAAGATATATCTTGACAAATTTGACAACCAACATTTCTGGAATTATTAAACGTAGTATTTTATTATATGACAGATTTAAACTAAAAAAATGCCTTTCTTTACTCGTATGCCAGTTGAAATGGTTGTCCTTTTCAGTTAAAACAATCATTAACAATGAGAAATGATTACAAATTACGTAGATAAAATTAATAAATATAACTATGGTTTCTGCTTTTCAGTAACTCTGTACAAACAATCACTTCTCCAATAATGTAGGTTAAAATAAAGTTGACATGAATACCAATGATCAGAAATACATGATTGTAAAAAATAATTAAAGTTTGAGATGTGAAAGAGGTAAAACACAAGTATCAAATGCACATAAGGATCAACAATATGACAATAAGAGAACTTATTTCAGAAGATGTAATTTTTAATTACTAATTAGGATATAATGTGATAATTCATGTAAATCCTATGAGCAAAGATTTGGGTTGTACCCAAAGGTCAAAAGTTACAAATGCATTTTGATCTCATTTTCATGTGTTTCCTAAAATTATACACAATTTCAAATTAACAATTCAAAACAAGACTGTTAATATTCCTACAGAAAAAAAAATATTTTTCATTTGTTTATTCATCGATCCTTGTCAGATTAAAAAAATCCATGAAACCTATTGATGCAAGCGTCAAAAATCGGCCGCAAACCAATTTATCGGCCCTTTCAAGAAGAAATTAGAAAAAGGGGTGAAAATGGGATTACAAACAGCAATCAAGCACAAATTTTTCCATTAAAACTGAAATGCTTGATCTATTATTAAAA
This sequence comes from Saccostrea cuccullata, assembly GCF_032062105.1. NCBI lineage: Eukaryota > Metazoa > Mollusca > Bivalvia > Ostreida > Ostreidae > Saccostrea > Saccostrea cuccullata. The sequence continues at coordinate 6,985 of NW_026928599.1, read as the reverse complement.
TATCTCATATTTATACATGCGACGTAAAACATTTGCATGCGGCATTGCAGGATTTTCTTCAATACATACCGTAATACAGGTAAATCTGCGTCATCACACTTAGTTTGATACAGGCAAATTCTGGTGGAAGTTTTTACAATTAAATATAAAACTAAAGTTTAAACTTATCTATATCTAGAGATTATTTTTCACTTTAATAAAAGAAGCAATTGATAAACGGGGTTCCTCGATCACTCTCCGCGGATGTTAACCCCCAATCCAACTCGCTCTAGATCCGCCACTTCATTTCTTCTCGTTCTTGTTTTGGTGTGAGAATCGGTGGGAAAAGGCTCGGCATATTGTAAAATGCGCTTTATCATCGTCTGTTGGATTGACTGATTGTATATTGTTTAACGTCCCTCTTGAGAATTTTTAACTCATATGGAGACGTCACCGATGCCGGTGAAGGGCTTCAAATTTAGACCTATACTCGGCACTCAGGGCCATTGAGCAGTGAGTGTTCTTTATCGTGCCAACGCCTACCGTGACACGGGACCTACGTTTTTAAGGTCATATCCGAAAGACCCGTGACTTTCACTTCTAGTGCCGAGCGTTTGGCGAAGGAACAGTCACTACCTTTGTTTACGTCTTAGGTATGACGCGGCGCCGCGATCGAGAATCGAACCCGGGCCTCCCGATCACGATCGTCTGTTGGAACAAAATCTCATAATATTCTGCCTTTTAAAAATTAACAGTAAATCACATTCTTTTTACATATTCCGTAGGAAATGTATTTATTTACACGTCATTTTAAAAATATTAGACAAATCCTGTTTATTTTAAAAAAGTAGAACTGTAACGTGCAACGCGGCCGAGCTTGGTGTTGTGTGGTGATATGTCTTGTATCACCGAGGCGTTACACTCTGGTTCGTTAACCTGTTAACTCAGGTTTTTGTTGACCAAAAAAAATTATAATCAAATATATACAAATACAATACAAATATAAACGGTTTCTTCTTGATTGGACAACCACTAACTGTGGTCAACGGGTGTCTCCCGTAAATAGATTTCTTCGGTCCTGCCACTTCTCACTGTACTGACTCCTGGCACTTCCCCCACTTCTCACTGTGGTATGCCACCTCTCTCGATCTATACTACCAAGTGACTGCCTTATTCAGGTCTTACGCTTTTGGGTAGTCTACAACACTTAGCTGTCTATCCCCCGCAACTGTCTGCCTTATTCAGGTCTTATGACCGTGTGTAAGAGGAGAAACAAGCTAAGGTTTCACAACTCCGTCACCAGAGAGGTCTCCAAGGTCCCGCAATACAATAAGTATTATCCCAATGCAGTCTCCGTATAGTAGCAGATTCATACTACTTGTATGATTGTAAAATTAATATTTTTTAGTGTTTAAGAATTAAGTGGAAACGTAGGTCTAACGTTTATACGAAACTAAACCTCACCCATTTCCGTTTCACTACCCTTCCCTCAAGATTATATGCGTCCCGCATATGATTAAGTGTTTACAATATTTACATCTATATACAATTCTCTGTTATGCCTGACAACTTGTGACTCTCTAATACAAGACGTAGTCTTCCATCCACTGTGGTTTTCTCCTACGTCTAACAGGGATGTCGTCTGCATCAGAATGGTTACTTAACTCATGCTCTTCCTCTACTTCTTCACCCAGAGGTTCAGGATCGTCCTCTGGTGCCGTCCTCTCATCATCAGGCGTTTCACCTTGCAACGTTTGAGGGTACCTTCGACGCATTCTGTCGACGTGTATCACTTGTGGTTTTCCACCACGTCCACAGTCAACTTTGTAGGTGATATCTGTCATCTTTGAAAGCACCTTGTAAGGACCCCGGCAGTAACTGGTAAATTTTGGCGAGCGACCTGCCTTTCTAATAGGAAAGAACACATAGACTTGGCAACCTGGCTCAAATTTCTGCCATGACAACTTTTGGTCGTGATACTTCTTTTGTCGAACCATTGCCGTTTTTATGTTCTCTCTGACATGTTTGTGTGCACTTTCCAAGGTTTCTTTTAATTCCCAGGCCCACTTGTCTTTGGGAATTTGCTGCACTGATCTGGGCATCTCAAACATGATGTCAAGCGGTGTTGACACTTCTCTTCCCAGCATCAGGTAATTTGGAGTATAGCCAGTTGTCTCGTGAACGGAAGCCCTGTAAGCCATCATTACAAATGGTAGGTGTTTGTCCCAATCTGAATGATGGTCGTTCACGTAAGCGCTTAACATTGTCACTAGCGTCTTGTTAAAACGCTCTACCATTCCATCACTTTGTGGATGGTAGGGGCTGGTCCGCGTTTTCTTAATTTGTAGAACCTGGCACATCTCTTCAAACAGTGCACTCTCATATTGTCGACCTTGGTCAGAGTGAATAACTGATGGCACGCCGAACCGAGCAATTACTTCTTCAACAATAAGTTTTGCCACTGTCTTGGCTTCCATGTTCGGCATAGGGAAGGACTCGGTCCATTTCGTAAAATAGTCCGATACCACCAATATGTATTTATTGCCATCCTCTGTCATTGGTAGTTCTCCCAAGATGTCCGTGGCAATCCTGTCCATGGGTAAACCACTCTCAACCAATTCCATGGGTGCTCTTCTCTTCATTTGAGGACCTTTCCTCTTACAACATTTCTCACAACCAGCTATGTACATTCTGGTGTCTGCTTGCAAACCAGGCCAATAAAACTTTTGCCTTATTCGAGCAAGTGTCTTGCTCACACCAAGATGTGCAGCTGTCCTCACATCATGACAGTACTCGAATATTGTCCGTCGTTGACTACTTGGTACAATAGCCTGCAAGCGTATGGTCTTTCCATCTTCCTCTTCAAATCTTCTATACAGAATGTCATTTTCAATACAAAGATTGTTCCACTGTGACCATAAAGATCGTAGTACATAACCTTGGCCACTTATCACACTGTACTCAGGTCTTGTCTTCTCCTTGACCCAATGTTTGACAAGGGATATATCCTTGTCTTTGTCTTGCATGTCCTTCATAGACAGCAATGGATCGTCATCATCATCCTTTGATTCACTGGCTTGGGAAATAGCTCTCACTCCGTCTTGCTTGTTACTTTCCAAATCTTTCTCCCAGTTTGGATCAAAACCACACTGGCGACATGGCACACGGCTCAATGCATCTGCATTGCTGTGTTGTGTACCTGGTCGGTGTTGTATGTCGAAATCGTATGTACTGAGGATTTCCAACCACCGTGCCAACTGTCCTTCAGGATTCTTAAATTTGAAAAGCCACCTTAAAGAGCTATGGTCTGTGCGGACTATGAACTTTTTACCATAGAGGTAATGCCTAAAGTGTTTAACAAAGTGGACCACCGCGAGTAATTCCTTTCGTGTAACGCAATATCTGCGCTCACACTTTGTCAAAGTCCGACTTGCATAAGCAACAACCCTCTCTTGACCATCAATCTTTTGAGATAAGACTGCCCCTATAGACACATTGCTGGCATCAGTGTCTAAAATGAAGGGATGAGAGAAGTCTGGATGCCTTAAGATTGGAGTGTTGGTCAGCTTATTTCTGAGGGTGTCAAATGCCTCTTGACATTCTTTTGACCAAACAAAGGCACGACCTTTCTCTGTCAGTGTGTGTAGGCATTTTGCAATGCTTGAGAAATCCTTGATGAATCTCCTGTAATAGCTGCATAGCCCCAGGAATGAGCGTACCTCAGTGGCATTTGTAGGTACTGGCCATTGTTTTACTGCAGCTGTTTTGTCTGGGTCAGTCGCTACACCTTCCTCTGACACAACATGACCAAGGTAAGTCACCTTCTTGGCAAACAAGCAGCATTTCTTGGCTTTGAGTTTAAGGCCTGCATTTTGCAGTCTGTCAAAAACCTTCCTAAGGTTTGCCAACATTTCCTCAAATGTTTTGCCTGTCACTATCACGTCGTCCAGGTAAACAAGACAGATATCCCAGTGAAGGCCTGCCAAAACACTTTCCATTAGGCGCTCAAATGTTGCAGGAGCACAACATAAGCCGAATGGCATGACCTTAAACTGGAAAAGTCCACGACGTGTGGCAAAGCTGTCTTTTGTTTGTCGTCTGGCTCCATCTCTACCTGCCAATATCCTGAGCAGAGATCTAGAGTAAAGAACCACGAGCTACCACTCAACTGATCCAGTGACTCGTCTATTCTGGGAAGGGGGTATGCATCCTTGATTGTACAGCTATTTAACTTGCGGTAATCAATGCAAAAACGAAATGTACCGTCCTTCTTTTTCGCTAGCACTATAGGTGCAGACCATGGGCTGTTTGATGGCTCGATCACACCTCTTTCAAGCATATCATTCAGCTGTTTGTCAACCTCCTCTGTAAGATGAGCTGGTACCCTCCTTGGTGGTATTTTGATAGGATGGCTGTCCCCAGTATCAATCCTGTGTTTGACAATACCTGTGCGCCCCAAATCTTTATCAGATTTTGCAAAAAGATTGGTATATTCATACAAAAATTTGTTAGCTTCCCTTTTCTGTTTTCGCGTCAAGCAGCTTGAAGTTTTCTTCAGCATCTCAACCAAATCAGGTCTCAGCTTCTTACATTTGCTTGACGTATTCTTCTCTTGTGACTCAACCACTCTGACTTCACTTAGTTGTCCAATAATCGTACCTGGGTAAATGACTTTGGATTCCTCGCCAACATTGAGCAAACGGACTGGTACCGTCTCTTGTGGTAAGACCAATGTTCTGGCTGTGATGTAGCCTTCTCTTGGTATATCAGATACAAATGGTTCTACCAAACACGTTTTTCTTGGAACATGTTTGCAGTCCTTCAAGACTTGTCCTTGCGTGATGATCTCACTTCTAGGTGGAATGCTGACTATCTTTGTTGCGGTTATTCTGTTGCAGCCTATGTAACCCTCAACAAACATTGGTATTATCTTATATCTTATGTGAAGCACCTTTTGACTCATGTCCACCGTGCATGCATTAGACAGCAGAAAGTCAAGCCCCAGTATTCCATCTGCCTGAATCTCCGCAATGACTGCAGTCGTATGTGTTACCATACCCTCAATATTAAGTGTTAAGTCCGCCTTACCCTTGACAGACAGCTCACTTTCATTGGCAGCTAAGATACTCTGGCTAACCTTCTGCAGCTTTGGCCTTATGTTCTCTGCAATTTTCTCGTACATTGCTGAGGACAACAATGTCAGTGTTGCCCCTGTGTCAACCAGGAATTTAGCTTGGGTACCTTGCACAGAGATATCTATGTACATGCCTGCTTCATCCAGGGAAGATCGAACACCAATTGATCCACTAGGACAGGCTGACGTCTGTTTACTTCGTACTGGCCTGCCAAATCCCTTTTTCTCTTTTGAATCCTTGTGTTCACTTTCACAAGGTTGTCTCTTCAACTTTGGGCAGTTGCGTTTTATGTGGCCTTCCTTGTTACACTCATAACAACGCAGTGGTTTGCCTCTCGCTTGTTTGTCATAGGTTTTACCGACTGACCGATTCAGCTTCAGTTTTCTAATCTCGTTGGTTAAGGTACTCATGTTAGCCTCCATGGACTTCATCCATGTTTCAAGACTGGTCTGGCTAACCTCTGAAGATGAGTGTTCTGCTGCCGATACTCGTAAATGGCCTTTTCCTTCTAGGTTTCTGCTCTCTGCACGATTATAAGTCTCGAGTTCGACGGCTAGCCGGATGGCTTCATTCAGGTTTTGAGGACGAGATTGTTTGATGCGGATCCTCATTTCTGAATCTACCAAGGCATCTATGAACGCATCTTTGGCCAGAGTTTCTCGTACATCAGTAGTATAAGCATCCTGGATGGGGGGTTCAACTGAGTGCACTTTTGGGGCTGAGGGGATAGGCGGGTCAACTGAGTGCAGCCCCTGGGGGGGATAGGTGGGTCAAGGGAGTGCAGCCCCTGGGGGGGATAGGCGGGTCAAGGGAGTGCAGATTAGGGGGTTCTAAGGATAGCCGGGTCAATTCAGTACATATAATCCCCCTAAATACTGGGGGTGTTTACACTATGTTTACATTGGTACGCTGCTACTACGATTCACAACTCTGCTACTACGATTTTGGCAAATACTCAAGAATTTGATTATGACGTCACTCATTCACAGTGATTTTCCGAAAATGAAAAAACAATAACACACAATAGAAACAAGAACACAGCAATTTTATTCAAGTGAAAAAATACATCAATTTACTTTTTCTTCTTCTGTGCCTTATCTGTCATCAGGGATAGTTTCCTCTTGTGAGTAGTGCTGGGTCCTGGATTCTCTCTGTTTTCTTCCTTTTTTTTCTCTTTTTTGTCTCCTTCTTTCACTAGAGGTTTGGTCTGGTGGGTCCCTGAGATCTTGGGTTCCTGAGGCTTTTTCTCCAGTTTTTGTACTTCTTTGACGAATTGTTGATCCTCCTCATCCTCTGTACACTTATTAGCCCAATGGCCAAATTTCCCGCACTTGTAGCACAAATCTTTCTTGGGGCAATCTGGGGCCCAATGCCCTAACTCTTTGCAGATGTAGCATGGATCCGTCTGTCTAGTTTTCTTTTTTTCTCCCGATTCCCCTTGTCCTTCTTTTTTCTGGTAAGTGCTTCCTCCTCCTCTCATTTTATCTTGCATGTTAGTAACTTTCACTTCTAATTTGGATAATTTGGCACGAATCAAACAAAATTCACTGGCGTTGTAAGTTTTCAGATCAGTCAGCTTGTTTTCATGATGACCCACCTTCTCAGCAATATATTTCAGCGTGTTGTCATGATGTCGCACTTTCTCACCAATATAATTCAGTTTGTTGTTAAGATCACTCACCTTGTTGTTCATATCATTCATCTTGTTGTCAAGAGCGGACAGCATGTTAACAATCCCATCCAGAGTTGTATTTAATAGGCCCATATCTTCTTTATTCGCATATTCTGGAAGATTATACATGCCCAAATCTAATCCCACTGCATCCTGTGACTCTGGCATGGGGGCCCCTACATAACCTTCAGGTGTCACA
>NW_026928598.1:0-33640 GCF_032062105.1 Saccostrea cuccullata | reverse complement strand
GATACTTACATACAAAATGTATTCCAGATTTTAACACAATGAAGACCAACTTTTATTCATGAATGAAAAATATATACAAGTTTTGCAAACTTCTTTTATTCATGAAAATTTCTCCAATTTTCCATGAACCAATTATTCAATTATGTATGAACATAAAATGTTGTCACGTTAAAAAAATCATAGTTGTTGATGGATTCCAAACTAAAGTACCATAGATAAAAGATGTGAAAAGTATTTTGGGCTTACAAATTTTGTTCTATTTTTTAAAAATATAATTATGTATTGCACAACTGTTCAAGTTAGTTGTACTTTCCTCTATGATTATCACGTAGCTGCATAAACTAAATTTTTTTTTTTTTCAATATTAAATTATTCACTTAGTTAACCTGATGGCTTCTCTCGTCTTTTGTTTTTTTTGTCCAGTTCTAACATGTGCTGTTTTTTGGCCAGAATGTCCTCTGCCACTGCTTCCATCTCAGTCATGTAATTCAAAATAAAGTCCGTGTCATCCATGGCTGTCATCTTGATTCCTTTCCTTAAAGCCAAACCTGAAATCAGAAATGATTTCAAATATAGATCGAAGTCACTGTTGTATAAATTGACGCCATGTTCCTGTGCACTCTTATATTTAGACCTTCACTAGCCTAGGGTTTCCAATCTAAATCTACTATACAATGTTGTAGAGTAGCTTCAATTGGAAACCCTTGGCTAGTGAAAATGATATTTATAGAGTAGTCAACCAGATTTTGATTTGCTAAATTTTATTCTGAAAAATAAAAATAAAATGTAGAACTGAAGATGCTTCCAGACAATGCACTGCAGCTAGGTCATGTTTAAAAAAAAATTATTCATTTAAATAAAACAATTTCACTGTACACAAGGTACTTCATATTCAAATACTTGAATGTAATTTCCATTCTATTGATACACCCCACCCTACTGCAGATCTGTAGCTCCCCAAAAAAAATATATTGAAAGACCAGAGAGCTAAAGTGCCCCCCATTGAAAAAACTGTATATTTATTAAAAAAACGCTGGATTTGATTAATTCTTCCAAATTCTTACCTAAATTGAAAAAAAAGCTAGATTAAAAAGAATCCTTACTCCTCTATAAGTACTCTTTTTAGTTGACATCTAAAGAAGCATGTTGGACCGATTTATCTTTAAACCAAAATGGCAGTATAAATAGGCGAAAATTTCGATGATTACAATATCAGGACCAGTAGGACTATTAACAACAATTATGTAGAATGTTTGGTTGTGGAAACAATGAAAGAATATGTTAGGAACACACGATGAGTAATATTTTGAGATTACAGTTTTAAAAAAATGGGGAAATAAAAACAGAAAAAGAGCACTCTTTTGTGCGCAATAAAAATACAGTTTTCTCAATGGGTGGCACTGTAGCTCTCCGGTCTATCAATTTTTTTCGGAGAGCTACAGATCTGCAGCTAACCCCACCCCAGCCTGGTTTGGTGATGGCATAACACGTACATGTACTAGCTGCCATCCACTAACTGTCTTAAATTAGACAGGTCCAGCAAATACCCTGATAAAAGGGATATAGCTTGATAAAGCTATATAGCTTTATCAAGGTATTACAAATACCTTGATCAAGGTATTTTTTAATGAAAATTCAAAAAAAATTCTTTAAAAATTAAATACTGAAAGTTGAGTTCTAAGTTTTTGTCAGTGTGTCCACTCGTGCATGAAAAGCGCTCTGGAATAAAAAAAGACAGCATAAAAGAACGTCTCTTCACACGACATGCTTTTATACCGATTTCTTTGTGTTAAAAATGAGCACTAAATTACATGCTTGGGTGAATTTACTGACAACAACTCAGAACTCAACTTTCAGTGATTAATTTAAAAAAAAATTTTTTTTTGAATTTTCATTACATAAAATCCCTTTAAAAGTTATAAGGTATTGGTAATACCTTGATAAAGCTATATAGCTTTATCAAGCTATATACCTATATTAGAGTATTGTGCTGGACCTGTTAGAGAATATTGTAATAGCAATGGACTTACTTATTCAGTAGTATTGAGCAAAATTTTCATATTAAACCCCACGATTCAAAATTTGGGGGAAAAAATGACTAACTTAGTAACTACTATTCAAAGGGTGTCCGTAAAAAGGCTTGATGTGCTACGCAGCCCTCAGATTAAAGAAAATCAAATTGGAGTCTGCATTTCATTAATCCGAGATTCCTCCGGGACTCTAATCCCTGTTTGATATATTGTGACATGTGCCCCGGCCTGCACACGTCATAATATAAAAAGCAGGGATGAGTCAAGGAAAATCTCAAGTTGCAAGTTCCTAAAAGCTTGTTCTTACATGTGTATGTTGTAATCAGCAAAATAACTTCATTCTATTCGTAAAGAACAGATAAAAAACACTTACCGAAATTACCAGCAAACTGCATATCAAAATGAAGAAATTGTGAGAGAAATTAGTAAAAAAATTTATGGAACTGTCAAATCGAAAATAAGCATGGGCGCAGCCATGTTGTTATTTATTTACCCTGCATAGCAAACCCGATGGAAAAAAGGTCCCCCAATGAAGGCGTTATTTATTTATTTTATTAATTAAATAATTAACTAATTTATTTATTTATTATACAGTGGCGTGCCAAAAATAAAATAATTTTATTTTTTCTCTTATATTTCATTGAAAACAACATTTTGTAAAATCATAGGTAAATGGTCAATTTTTGTCTAATTTAATTATTTATTTCAGTACTTAAACCAGAAGATTTTGTTATCTTTTTTTAAAAGATCATTACACGTTTAATATGAGGTAAAATGTAGTTCATCACTAAACATCAGTTCTAAAATTCAAGATCAATGTTGACTATTTAATTCATTGTGAGTATATGACTTAAAAATTCATGTCACACTTAAATTACAATATTTTTAAATTATCAATGCTTATCAGATTAAAAACTATTGTTTTTTTTTAACTACAACAATTTCTTGGATTATCAAGAAATTTTTTATAAAATTTCAAGAAATGTTGTCATACCAGCATTTTACAAAATATTGTTTTCAATGAAAAAATATAAGAGAAAAAATAAAATTATCTTCACTTTTGGCACACAACTGTATACTTTGAAATAAATCAATGCAATGTTATTCTTTACCTTATCCCCCCCCCCGGGGGGGGGGGGGGGGGTCCGACGCCGTTGATGTACTTATGTTGCAAATATAATTATATCTTTTAGTTCTATATCTAATTTCCACTCTAATCAACTTAATATCAACGTAAACTCTGCGACCATCTGCCAACTCTAAATAAGAAGGTCTGACGTTATGATAAACAGATTAGAAAAATAAAATTGACTGAGATATTGGAAAAGTCTAAAGAACTTTACTTTATGTATAAGTTGTAGTATCCAGCAATAAAGGGGGTACGGTGTATCACGTAAACATTTAACAAACTTTGTACATGCATGAGTAGCTGCATTGTTAGTGTTAATTTAGGATAGCATTTTATACTGGGTTCCTTTTCAATTGCATGAAATGCGATCTTAAACTTTTTGCATTATTCATGACTTGATTAACTTAATTGTTATATTCACATTGAACAATATAGAGATCAATACCCGTGGTTAGAAGATACTCAAACGTGATCACGAAGTGCAAAACTAAATCATGTACATAGAGATACAATTTTCAAAACCATCAATAACATTTTCTTATTGTAAGTATAAATATCGGAGGGTAACACAGCAAAAAAAAGCCAAGTAATTGGCCATTGTTTGAACAGGAGTTTAAACGCATAAAAATTGTCAAGATGACAACAGTCTTCAGAATTTTAAATTCATCAGAATTAAGTGATTGAAAATTAAAAGATAGGTACTTCTTTTACGTATAGTTCTTGCTTTGAAAGGTAAGTTAGTACGATTTTTTTTTTTAATTTTTAAGTCACATAGGGAATTTACAAGCACATAGCATCGGGTTGTGGTGTTGGGGGGTTGATACCTCCACTCATGTTCTTCCCGAGATTAAATCTTTACTATTATATTAACAATAATAACATTAATTATGGACATTGTCAATTAAAGCCTATTTATGGTATTTGTCCCATCTTTCTTTTACAGTATGGAAAAGTCTTCAAATGATATATCATCGATTTTGAAAGAGAGAGGGGGGGGGGGGCGCCCGAGGAAAAAAAAAAATTTACTAGCAAAAAAAGGGGGGATAACCTAAACTCGAAAAGCCTATTTTCAATGGGCGTTAAATCAAATACTACATGTACATTACCCTTATCATACATTACCCTTTTTTTACCCTTGTCGGACTATACTGCAACACCAAATGTAGGGGGGGGATTTGAACATTTCTTATAGAAAAATTTTATGTCTGGATAAAAAGGATGCCCGGGGTTCCACCTCCCCGCCTGATGCTACATGTATGTGCCTGATTATCATGTAATCATATTATAAAGTTATGGAGGGTGTCCAATCTGGTCTCTAATACAAGGGGAAAATATTCTAGATTAAGTTTTCCCCACAGGGAAAGTGGACAAATTTTCCCCCCGGGGGGAAATCCTATTTAGAGTTGAATTTTTAAGAGAAATTCATCTATAAGGATAACCCTGCTTTATAACACCAGAATGTTTTATTTGTTCAAAGTTACAAAACTTGACTGAGAAAAAAATAATGAGTTTCTTATCTGTTACCTTTTATTTTGCCAATCACTTAAATGCTCCAATTTTAAAGCCTTTTTTTTTTTTTTACTAAATTTAAAAAAGATTTATACCCAAATTTATTGGGGATGGGAATTTTACATTTCGTTTACATATGCATAAATTTTTTAAGGTTTTAAAGCTTTATTTCCCCCAAAAAAAATTTAATTAATGATAAATTCCACAAATACAAAAGTTTTTCTATTATCGAATCACAAAATAAAAAGGCTCAAAAAGTTTATCAGATCTTATTATGATACATCAAGTGTTACTCTGAGCTTCTGAAGTGAAAACGATACCTGACAGTTTTTCTAATTTTTAAATATATGTTTATGATATTATCCCTATGTTCATGCTTAGTTTTATATAAGGAGGTGGCTAAAAGAGCTGTTCTATTATTTAATTGTTTGTAGGTTTTCAGAATTGCTATGGACGTAAAAAAAAATAATATTCATTGTGTTGACAATTATTCAACAAGTTCTTATAATGGGTCAAACAATTCTACCCTCCCTTTTCTACACAATTTTTTTCTTCCGAAAACTCCCTAATATCAACAGAATAACTTCATTAAATTCAATAATTTCAGATTGATAATGTACGAGTATTTATTGTTAGAACTCTTCAAATACGAACTATCGTTAAAATTAAATCCTCCATGGCACCCTTACCCTCCTCTCATGTTTTAAAGGAACGTGTTTCCCCTGCTCCCGATTAATGTTGTTTAAATGGACTTATAGCTTGAAAACTTTTCCTCATTTCAATATTTCATAAAAAAATTTCAATAAAAGGACCATGGACTTAAAGACTCGTCTGGAGAGTCAATTTAAATACAAAAATCTATGTACAGATCACAACATCTACTTTATTATGTTAAGTGCACTATATAATTGTTTCAATTATTTTTTCTATTATATACCCTCAAAAGCTCTACAAAAATCTTCGTAATTTTTTTTTAAACCTAATTTACATTCGAGTATTTGTTGGATTTTTTGAAATTGGTCAGTTGTGGTGAAACTGTCTAAAAATGAATTTTAATTCTATCCTCCTGATTAAAAATTGTGCATTCAACAATAAACAGACCGTGTCACTGTATAATAACTGGGGTTTAAAATATAACCACACAAATAAGATATCGAAGTCATTGACTTCGGGGGGAAAAAAAGGGGTGTAGAACAGTAAGGGATACGTTTAAAAACTTCATGTAAGTATTTCTTACTTAAAAGTAATAGACTATAACCAAAGGAAGATAAATTATATATTTCTTATATGTTTATATGAAAAAAAGTGTTTCAGAATGGACATAGATATTGGTAAAATCAAGATTACTCAAAAACTAGAATACTTGATAATTCTTCATACTTCACTGCATTATTGTTTTTTTTTTTTATATACATGATCCATTTTCTTAACTTTCTGTGTTAGTCTTTGAATTATTATTTAACTTGGGGGTGAAGCTTAGAATGGAGGAACGCGGCCGGGGGGAGGGGGAGGGGGGTCATGCTGGAACACTATATAATTCGGTATTTTGTTTCAAACCCTTGGAAATTCTTTTGACCGGAAAAAAACTATGAACTCTGCCATTGTACCCCTACAATAAATTATACTGGTAAACTGAAATGCCAGATTTAACTTGAAACACACCCAGTATGTTTAATAATGCGTGTACACTATGTGCAACCCGATAAAAGTATTAAAATCAGGCAGAGTACATAAGGTGCGTGTCTAGGAGTTGACCAAAGAGACATTTTTTTTTTTAACAATAACATACGATTATTTTTCATAACTTTGTGTTATTACTTAACAAATAGCAGGGCAGCACTTGAATTAGGGAGGGGTTGATTTAGAGAAGTTAAGAGGGTGTGCATAGATTCAATCAAAAGGATTGTCCCCACCCATTTACAGATATTTTGATACGTAAAATTTTTAAAGTAAAGCAATTTCACTTTTTTAAAAAACAGTAAGTTTTATTGTTTTGACAATAATTCTTCAAGTTCTAATCATAGGCCTAAGTTTTATCATCCTTTTTCACACACATGCACAAAAAATCTTTTTGAAAACTCCATTTTTAAACAAAATAACTTCATTAAATTCTGTAATTTCATTACGATTTCATACATGCGCGGATCTATGGGGGGGGGTTTCAGGACCCCCCTGGGAATTTTCCAGGTTAAAAAATGTATATACTAAAACAAGAAAAAAGTTACCATGCCCCCCCCCCCCGGAAAACGCTGACCCCCCCCCCCCGGTAAACGTGAATATGTGTGAAATGGGTATGAAAAGTGAAAGATTTGAGGCAATGGAAGTCATCACTACCTCCCCCCCCCAAGAATTTTCTGGGATTGGATTTTTTTTTTGACTGGGGTGGACCCCCCCCCCCCCCTGGAAAAAATTTCTGGATCCGCACCTGTCATATAAAGCAGAGAATATTCAATAAATGCAAATACTCATAAACAGGGACTACTGTTTTATAACAGCACCTATAGTTTTCCCTGTGAGTTTAGATACTTGTTCTTATACGTATAAGATGCTTCAATTGTTCATGTATATCCATCCCCCCCCCCCCCCCCCCCCTTTACTTAATCGTTGTGATTGATTCTTTGTTGATATCCTAATTATAAATTACCAGTTGTGAATGTGTTGTCCAAACAAAGGAATTTTAATTCTATTTTTTTTTTATTAAAAATGATGCATTCTACAACCAACGTGCCGTGTCGCTATGTGGTGTTAAAATACATTGGAGCACACTGAAGTGGTACAGTATTCTTTTGAACTTGCAATGAGGTATTCTTATCGAATATAAATCGATCCTTGCATTATGACACACCCATTTCTGTACAGATGAGATTTTTAAATTAATTATATTCGTTGCAATGCTTTAAGGAGTTTCATGCTTTAAGAATAGCAACGTGAGTTACAGTGAATAGGATATATTATGAGATTTTTAAAAGATGATCCCAAATTATAAGTGAATACGAACTAATACATATTCATGTAGTCCAAAATATCTGTTTTCCAAACTTTTTAACGATTTTGATATTTTACGTGACAGGAAATCATCAGAACCGGTGCCATTGTGAAAACTGAAAATTTCGCCGTCTCCAACTGGAGCCTATTCATCTTGCGAAACCCAAAAAAATGCCGAACTGACAATTTATCAATAGTACAATGCCCCTAGTACTCACCAATATCGATCAAAAGAAAGTATCACTCCACATTTCGATACAGATCTTGCAAGATTTTAAAATGCACGAAATGACAACAAAAATCGACTGTATATTAAATTTTTATGGACTGTAAATTTCTATAAACTATCAATAAAAACGATGTTAGTGAGTACTAAAGGCATTGTACCTTTGGTAGGTTGTGAATTCAGCATTTAATTTGGTTTCAAATATCGAAAATCAATCCAAATTATAAATTATATACATGTATGCATAAATGACAAAACCCTATCCGAAGGACTTGCATATTTTGGGAAAATCAAGAATACTCTTAAAACTAAAATGCATGACATACGTCACAACATTACTTTGTTCTTTTCCTTTATACTTTTACCGTCTTCCTTGGAAGACGGTATTGTATAGTTGAAGTTTTTTACAGTCTTCGGACTATGCACTTCCTCTCTTTTGTGATTGGTAAAAAAGCATGATGAGAAAATTTTCAATTATTTCATTGGTTGAAATCTGTTTAAGGCAAGGGAGATAACTTTCTGATGATCTAATTTTCGTACGACTTAACAATTTTGCAAGATTTTCAATCTTAAAAAAAAATGACAAAACGAACAACAAAATCAGCAGTAATTAATAGCCATTCTTGTAAACCCCTTAAATTTTTGCCAGCATGGTCACCGATTTTGATGAAACTTCACCCATGCTTAGTACTTGACACCAGAAACAAATATCAAACAAACTTTCGTTGCTATGTGTCTCGGTTGCTATGGCAACAGCCGGAAAAGTTTGAAAAAAGAATTTTTAGCCGCTTTAAATCTTGACTGTGGCTTAATAAAAACTAGAAAAAACAAACAAACCATTCTCTCAAAAACATGACACCTTGATGTCACTTATACTGTAAAGAAACTGTTTAGATTATATCTCTAAGTAAGTGGTAACCAAGGGTATTTTTGGAATACATTTAAAATGCTGAAATATGCTGAAAAACACTCCGTATTCACTAATGGTAGGTGTTACATGCTCAAACTCAATAACGACTAAGAAAAACAATGAAAATGTTTGACCTTAAGTATATAAGTATAAGCAATATTATTCTATAAATACCTTTATGGTTGCCATGGTAACACAGTGTAACCATGCAAAACCAGTAACTAAGATTGGGTTAATCCTACTGTCTTGAGGAAAAACAAGAAAATTCAAGACTGGCAAATATGCATTTAGGCCTTGCAACACCAAAACCATAAGAAAAATTGGGAATAATTGCTACTTTGCATTTCCCTGGAAACAAAGTACCAGTGCTTTAAAGTGAATTATTTTTCGCTGCATTAAGAATTAAATTGCCTTTTAATCAAGAAACAAATTAAAGGACTCAGTTAATAGTACTTATCTGTTAAAAGAAGTTGAATATCATATATTGATAAAATTTGATGAATAAAACAACATTGTTGCTATGGTTACCAAGAAGGGAAAATGTTATTTTTTGAACTTTATATCAATATTAAACCCTGTGTGCCAACTTCTAGCATCCACTTAGAGATTGGGGATAGTCAAAATTAAAAGTAATGTTAGCTGTTAATAAATATCAATCATTAAAGTTTTGGGAAACTACATTTAAGGGTACTTATCCAAAGAAAGAAAATATTTTTCAGGTTTTTTAAACATATATTTTTGTTATTTCCATAGCAACGCTCCAGTTAAAGAATCTAATCTAATTTTTTCAAGTGGGGCAACTTGGAGCACACCACTTTTTATAAAATTGATCATTAGTTATGAGGAAAAGTGTTTTTTTAAAAGATTAAACAGATTTAATTATACAGAGTGTTACTTTGAAGGCTCTCTGTGGTATAAAAACCTTGGCAACCATTGCCAACCAAAATGAAATATCATTTTTTTCTTTGGGATATGTTTCAAGGCTCTTTTTTTTATTATTTGGTAACATTTCATCCTATAATTGCTTTTTATTTTTACGTGTATGACTTTATAAAATTCAATGAATATTTTTTTTTTCTTTTAAATACTTTGTTACCATAGTAACGTATGTAATAGTTGATTTACCAAACATGTTTATCATGCATTTGAGACATCTGACCTTTAACTTTTGGAAACTATTCCAGTTTTGCTTTGCCGCAAATGTTAACTATGGGGCTCTAAACATGTTAAAAACTGCCATTTTTCGAACTTTAAGACATGTTGCCATGGTAACTATAAAACATAGCAACCAATTTTTCCTGATTTCAGTTTTGGGTATCAATGACTTTTATCATAGAGAGTTTGGAGAAATTCTAGACTATGCATGCCACAGCTCCTATATAAAATTTCAAATCATTACAGAGAATGGCTCTTAATTCCTAATAAAATATTTTTTTGTATAGCAAAAAATTAAAAGATCTCTTTAACTTCATTATAAATAAAATTTGATTTTTATTTTTCAGGCTTTACAGTTTGTTATTAGTCTTTTCCCCTTTTTTGTTTGAAGAAGGCAACGTTCATCACCGTCAAAGTTCAATTACGGAGATGACCGAGCGACAACCGTGGTAGGGCATATGCCAGTAAAAAGCTAATGTAAACATACAAAATCAAGAAATTCAAAAGAATTATACGGCCTGATAGGTGTAGATCATTTTCAGTTTGACTTTTCAAAAGGGGGAAACTTTTTAAAAAACTCACTTTTGATTATTTTTTTTATAACATCCTGATCTTTTTTTTTTTAAACGTCCTATGTTAATCTTTGAATTGTAATTCAACTTTTTGGGTTGGTCTTAAAGATTGAGTTACGGGGGAAACCATGATTTCAGAGACTGTTTGTAATGTATAAAATTTTAGTTGAAACGGACTTGAAATAAGATACCAAGAATCATATTCTACAGGTAATGCCAGTAATTTAAACTGACAAAAAAAACTATGAACCCAGCAACTCTGAAGAAGTTTTTCCTGTCATTTAAATGAAGTAAAAATGCAACACTAGTAGTCAAGATTTACAAGTGACACGAGTTTGTGTAAGAAAACATCGTAAAACTTCATAATTCTATAAGGGGTTAACTATTGATTTGCAAAAAAGAAACCCCCATAGATGAAATATCACTAATCATAATAAGAAAATCAAAAAAAAATATGATTCCCTAGTCATTAAATCTAAAATTATTGATAAGAGACGTAGTTTGCATTGAGATCAAATTTGAATGCTGCTTTGATTTTATAGATATGCTCTTTGTGAGGGGATGTTCTCTTCGATGCCCCTGTAACAACTGCTGTTACAATAGCAGGGATGGTTTCTTCCCCCTTAGCCAAAATTCTAAGTGGGAATAAACCGCGGGATTGTTTAAAAATTAAGGTTTTTCAGGGCATTAATAGATTGAATGAATACTGGAAATTCAACCATTTTCCTTTTAAATACGTGCATATCAAATTCGATGAGTAGCAAACTATTGGGTGTGTATGTGATAGTTTAAATTGCTAAAAAAGTTTGCAAAGAAGCAGATATTTTTTTTTAATCCACGATAGTCAATTTTAAAAAGGGTAATAAAATAGAAAAAAAAAGTTTTGACTCGCACCTTATACATGTGTAAGCATGTACGAGGTTGTACTGATAGGTGTCTGATTTTCTTAACAAATATCAAGAAGATGTTGGTCAAGTTACAGCTGTATATGATTGAAATCTCACCCCCCAGTTGTTCCCTCCCTTAGTTACATAGTTTGCTTTGAATCACATTGGGAGTAATATTCATAATTTTATCATTCTCATTATTGGAACATATTTAAAGCTATTGAGACGATGGGACTGAAGGGAATTTTAAATCACTCTGAATTGATCAATGAATTTCCAATTTCAGATGCATCTTTCGATAGCCAATGATTTCTATAAGGACTCAATTCAATGAAAAAAAAGTGTGCAGATTTTGTCATTAATACCTGTTTTTTTTATTTCATTCAAAAAGTCCCCTG
Organism: Saccostrea cuccullata; assembly: GCF_032062105.1. Lineage (NCBI taxonomy): Eukaryota > Metazoa > Mollusca > Bivalvia > Ostreida > Ostreidae > Saccostrea > Saccostrea cuccullata. The sequence goes on along the minus strand of NW_026928598.1, from coordinate 21,839 downwards.
TGATTTTACCTGAATTCAACAAACCAAATGTCAAAAATGAACTAGGACATACTCTGTAATACCTTTTACTAACCGTCATGAAATAATCGATTTTCAGTAGTTACACAATATGATTTTCCCTGTTAACGAATAACGATGTATAAAACAGATTCCCAATATGCAAACGAGGTTATGTATACCTTTGAAGGTAAGGCTTTTCTTTGTTGTGATACATGATAGGTCGATCTTAAATTCTCATAACTGCGAAGTTTTTATAGCTCGTTCATTTTGTTTCATTTTTGAAATTCCTTATTTTGATTGAAGAAACCGAGAAGCATGGTAAATTGGAATCAATATAGAATGAATGAGGTCATCGTCAATACAGAACTATACCGTCTCCAGGAGCCTGGAGTGAAATCACGGTGTTTCCATAACATTCTTCTTTTTTCAAGCTTTTCGACTTAGGTTGAAATGGTACATTTTATTATGGACCCTTTTCTAGATTAATGGATATTCGAAGTATAGATATTTAAACGTTTAACAGACACCGTAAAGAACATCGTATATATACACAAGTACAAGTATTTTATGCACTAGTTTAAGTTGCATCTTTTGCATAAAAATTCGGATAGGCAAGCTTTTGCTATGTTTCCCGATGAAAGTGTCTTAAATTTTACAAAATTCCATCAGAATTGAGGAATTTGGTAAAATTTCCAACTTTGGCACTCTTTCGTGATCTCTCTCTACTCTTTAAATCAATTTCATTTCTGTTTTTTATTTAAAGTTCATAACTGGAAACGTATACAATTTTAGATTTTTTTTGATTTTTACATAAAATATTACCATACCTTGTCCTTTCACTTTTTAAAGCTTTTAAGTGTTAACAGTAGGAGAATATATATGCTCAATCTTTTCCATTTATGTTTAAAAGCAACTTCATCATAGTAATTATAATGAGTAATAAGTATACAAGTAATTGAACTAAATAAGAAGTAAATAAAGAGAACGAATTAAAAATACTTTGTGTTTATGGAAATTATGTGTAAATGTTGTATCCGTTCTTTACACAAAAATGTCATTATAGTTAAATGATGATCTTCTGTGACCTAAATACATGTACTCTGAACCTACTATTAAAGGATGCTGGAGTACATGTTCTTTAGAGACCAAGTTCTTCCTGGGCGTAATTTTGCCCCTCAATTGGTCCACAAGTTTTTTTATCCATACTGTATAAGGGCGCATTCATTCATACATGATGACAAAGAAGAAAATTCTTGCTTTGACATTCAATTTGATAATAAGATTTTTAAAAATAACAAACAATACAAATAATAACAAGCATTACACAAAATGACATTTTACTTTTTTATATTTATATGTTGTCCAAATAAATCCCAATGAAGTCGAAATAAAAAAAGCACACAGAAACTAGAAGATCTGATACAGTTTTGAATAAGTATTGATCATAAACGTTAAAAACAACATAAAAACAAGCTAATTCAGAGAATTCGTGTCCCCCGCTTAGGGAAAAAGTCGGCTCCCCTGACTGAATTTGTAGAATTATTAAATGTATACATGTATACTGAAGGAAATAAAATACATGTATGTCAATATGCATATAAAGATTTGATTGCTTATTCTTTATTATGTGTATAGAAGATTTTTTCATATGGAATATTTATCACACTGTAATGATGATTTTATAACCTCATAAATTTTTCATTTCACATGCTGAATACTGTCATTTAGTAAAAAAAAAAAAAAAAAAAAGTATTTAAAAAAAAAAAAAAAAAGGTTCGACCGGGATTCGCGCCCGGGACCTCTCACATTTGAAGCGAGAGACATAACCACTAGACCACGGAATCGCTTTACATGGCATGAAGTATATGCAGAACTGAAGTCACATACATGTATATATTCATGTTTTCATGTTCGGTATTCTCAAAATTTTACACAATCCATGGTGTTTGATTTATTTAGCCTTTATTAAACAGTTCTAATAGATGTAATAAGAACATAAAGTCCGCCGAGAACCTGTTTTATACGCAATAACTCTCCTCATGCCCCTGCGCTAAAAATAGCGACATGTAATACTATAAATACTAATAAAACAAACGGGGTGGGGCACTTTGAGAGGGGCGAGAGACGTCCTAGGGAGTTTTGGTATAAAATTACATTGCATCAGCTCAAAATCTTCTTGAAATATCGCCCGGAAATGATAGTGTTACACACAGACAGAATGTATAAATTTACGACCTTGAACTTTGACCTTTTGACCTCAAAATCAATAGGGGTCTTCTTTAGGCCACAGGGAGATTGTTATGTAAAATTTCATTGCAATAGCTCAAATGGTTCTAGAGATATCGTGTGGAAACGAAAGTGTTTTAACAGACAGAATTTGCTTATTTATGACCTTGACCTTTGACCTTTTGACCTCAAAATCAATAGGGGTCTTCTTTAGTCCATAGGGAGTTGCTATGCTAAATTTCATTGCAAAAGCTCAAAGGGTTCTCGAGATATCGTGTGGAAACGAAAGCGTTACAGACAGACAGAAAGACGGACGGACGGATGGATGGATGGGACAGATGGATGGATGGATGGATGGACAAACCCAAATTAATATCCCCCACTTTTCAAGCGGGGGACAATAAAGTTGGACGATAAACGGGGCAACTTTCAACTTTTACATTTTAGATAATTGCACTTTACTACCATCTGTTGTTTACGTCTCCAAAATCATTCGTTTGCATGAACATGCTCTGAGTAGACCCATTTTAATAACTACAGAGAAATTTCAAATTAATATAATTCAATGTGCATGAGGTTTTCTTGTTTCTCGTTAAGCAAATTTTATAGTGGTTACTAGGGCCCTATTTGCAAGTTCAGTCTACCCTAGGATCGTATTCGGGACACAAGTTGTTTTAAATTAATTTTTACGAAATTCATATTTAGATCACGATTTATCTTCATTTTTTCTTCTATATAACATTTTATTTACTTTGTTTTAAAGAAAGTTATGTTCATCAACATATTTTCTTAGACCACACATTTCCATAAATCGGACATAAAGTTAGCTCGACATTTCCAATTTATGAACTTATCAGATTTTATGTATCCTTCAACGTTTCAATTTAAAAGAAACACTTTAAAGATCTATTAGTTTGTTGTGTTTGTTGCGCCTTCTTTGTATGCAATGATTGAGTGGTTTGTAATAACTAGTGCATAACCCTCTTTCAATGCTTTTCGTCTGAATCATGCTAAATGACGACTGATTCAATCAATTTTGCCATTGCAATTAGTTTTGCAAACTTTCCAGAACTTTATGTTTTTTTTTTAGACACAATGAAATATGAATTTTAAAAAGGTGAAAAACAGGCAAATTTCAAAAGAAAAAGCCAGACCTTTTAATTACTTGTATTATCGATTCTAATAATCAAATAGTCTGTTCTTACACTCTCTTTACATAATTATGAGATGTATCCAAGTAGAAACACTCTCAACTTCCGTTGTATCTTAGATGATTTTCAGATGATCAATAAATAAGACCTCGAGTAACTAGAACAGTTATTTGTTACTACATACATTTACTCAGGTTCTATCCAGAGCTATTGTGTTTTTATATTGATAAATTCTTGACGCAATATTGAAATGCTATCATAAAGGATTTGTTGCTGACACTACATATAATTCTTAAAATACAATACTTATTTTCATGTATTGCATATGCAAAAAACTTTTGTGTATTACTATAAGTATGTAATAAGATCTACGTTCTTTTACCATAGATTTGGTTAAAGAAGATATTTTATTTTTCGAAATTTTCGGAATTAATGAAAAAAAAACAAAAAAAAAAAAACGAAGTAACTTGATTTAAAACATTAACAAGTCTTGAGATAAATTTTCGGCAGATAACTCGAGGCATCTTTAATATTTTTGAAACCAATTTGCTCTCTGATATGGATCCATGTATGTTTTTGTGAAAAAGGTGAAGATCATGAACAGATCTCAATTTTATGAAAAATTAAGTGAATAGCACATAAACACGGAACCTAGGAAATTCCATAGTAGGGATCAGGTACATAGGAGGAGTAAGCATCCCGTTTAAATAATTAATTTTAAAAAATCATTTAAAGGTTTTGAAAATGCCTCAGAATTGATGATTAATTTGAGTCATCTGGTGTTTCATTGTGTACGTGCAAAATGAATGTATGTATGATAAATTATTTTAATTTGTTTTTCAGAGTCTAGCTACACCAAAAGAACAGAAATGAACAGAAACTATTCGTATTTGAAATTCGTTAGTCTATCATGTTTAGTGATGTTTACTTTATTGTTTTTAACCATGGATAATGAAAATATACACGTATATTATGAGGAAACAGGAGACAGTTTTAGGATTTTGGAGCCCATGTACGATAATAACTATGAAACTACCACAGGGATTAGAATCATAAAAACTAAAACACAATACCCAGTCGGCATGTATGCACCCTATCTCATTAAAAACAGGAACCTGTGTCGACAATATGACAAGATTTCGGCCCTAGTAATGGTTCATACGTCTATTAAGAACTTTTGGAGAAGGAAAGAAATGCGACGGACGTGGCTTAATATCTCCCACTATAGCCCGGAAAACTTGCAAGTGATATTCTTAGTTGGTACATCAAGTGATAAAAATATCCAGAAAGAGTTGGAAAAAGAGAATTCTCTTTATCATGATATAATTCAAGGAGACTTTGTGGACTCCTATAGGAACCTCACCAACAAGGGCGTGATGGGATATCGCTGGATTACAGAAAACTGCATGAATGCAGAAATTGTGATAAAAATTGATGATGATTCATTTATTAACTTTTTCAAACTTTTTGAAGAATTCTCGTTTTTGAAACAACGAAAACGATTCATTTTCTGCAATAAAATCAACCCAAACTCGATGCCAATTATCCGGAAAAATTCGAGCAAGTGGTTTGTGAGTGACATATTTTACAAAGCACAGAATACGTATCCACATACATATTGTAGTGGATTTGTAGTGTTTATATCAACAGACCTGATTCCAGCTCTGTATCAGGCCGTGTTCACTGCACCATTTTTTTGGGTGGATGATTTCTATTTATTTGGTTTGCTTCCAAGTCGTGTGAAAAATGTGGTGCACGAAAATTTCGGAGGAAATTTAACTTTTATGCATCCGGAAGGTCTAAAATGTTACAAGGAACAGAGAAGAAAGTGTAAATATCTAGTAATGCCGGCTAAGGATAAAGAAATCGATCCCATGTGGAAGGCAGTCATTGCTGATAGGCGCCAGAGCGTGTACGGAAATTATTATATGAAAGTAAAAAATGCCTATCGGTGAAATTGATTTCTTTATATATATTTTTTTAAAAGGTGTTTTTTGTACATTAGTAAATGAGGAAAGAAAATTGATTTATACTGTGTTCTTATATATGAAAATGGATCTCGTACATTTACTTACCTTGTCACTGGTCATTTGCTTAATTTCGTTTAAAAACATTCTGATTGTACACACAAGTACTCTGAAGTTGTAATCAAAAAGATGCTCGAGTTTCTGCTTGACAATATCTATGTTGTTTTTGGAGACAATGTCTTCCAACAATCTATTGGAACTATCATGGGTACCAATTGCACCCCGTTATTAGCAGACCTATTTCAATATTCATATGAAGTAGAATTTGTGCAAAATCTTATGCCTAAAAAGAAGAAAACACTTGCTGCGACCTTTAACTCGACATTTAGATATGTCGACGACGTATTGTCAATTAACAATGGTAATTTCCATTCTTATGTCGATACGATATATCCTGGTGAGCTTGTGATAAAAGATACCGGAGTCTCACAAATCTGTTTCATATTTCGATATTTTACTTGAAAAAAAGACGTTAATGGTAATCTAACAACCTAGCTCTATGATAAACGTGATGAATTTAACTTTTCTATCGTCAACTTCCCTTACTTATGCAGCAATATACCTTTCCACCTTCGTACGGAGTTTATATATCTCAGTTGATTCGATACGCAAGAGCATGCTCTACGTTTGAACAATTTCTGAAACGAGGTAAATTTGACAAGCAAGTTGATGAAAAAAGAATATCAACAGTCTCGTTTAAAGTCATCATTTCATAAGTTCTGTGGTCGATACAATTACATTGTCAGCAAATACAATTTATCATTGAGTCAAATGCTGACTGACGTGTTTCATACTTATTGCTAGTCCATTATTTATATACTGAATTGACGAAGGATTTTCCCGTTAGTTCCCGATCATGACAAGGAGCAAACGGCGGGCGTGACCCTTCGGCAGGGGATGCTTACTCCTCCATGGCACCTGATCACATCTCTGATGTTTTAGAGGTCCTTGTTTGCTCTGCTCCTATTTTGTTTTGTTTTATGGACTTTTGATCTTGAATACTGTTCGTTATCTCCGTATGTTTCGTCTGTTTAACATTGTATATAAATGCTAAAATTAAGAACAGCTAAATATTTATTAAATGACGGTAAATAATTGCATGAAAAATGATTTAACTTGTAGTTGAATGTTATCCATGCATAAAATGCTTAAACTAATAATACAATTATCCTGTTGTCATTCACTGTAAAATTCTATAATAAAAACGCATCACATTATATACCCAGATTCTCACATGACTGAGAGAATAAAATATCTTGTATCCCGGGTAGAAGTATCGCATTTCATCCCACCACAAGAAGTTATGCGGAGTTATTTTATTTAAACGGATAATAATTAGATCCCCCAGTAGTTGGTTCCGAATTATTTGTGATAAGTAATTAAATATCTGATTTCCAGAGCAAAATAAGGAAAAATAGCACAAAACCTGTAGAAAACGTTTAAAAACTTCAATTAAAAATAAATTGAGAGCGGCGTCGAATTTGAAAGTTCTTGTTTATTTTTTTTAAATTGGCTTGGTTCAGTAAAATGAGTTGTAAATTTTTTGACCGAATTGTATTTTAACAGTACAAAACTCTCGAGAAACATTCAACGAAGCTAGGTTATAACTATAGTTTGGACATCACAATGTTATTGTTGGATTCTTTAAAAAAAAACATAGAAAAATTGTGTACTACAATGACGTTGATGGAATGCGTCATGTTCATGCTTGTTTGCAGAAAAAGAAGTAAAAAATACGCTATCAATTAAAATATTGCACAATTAAAACTTAAAGCATGATGACAGATTAAAGAAATTTCAATATACACTACATGTATTATCGAAAAGTCTATCTTAAGAGAGTCTGCTCTACGATAAAAAACTTAATTTTCCTTCTCCAAAGATGTTTGATTTTAGGTTAATTTGGCTGAAATTAATCCGGTGATTACAAAAAAAAAAAGAATATAAAAAAACTGAAAAAAAGTTAACAGACTGACGGAAAGACATAAGAAAGAAAACAACAGGTTATCAGAAAAAAATCAATAAAAAGATCAACTTGTCTCTCCATTTCTTGGCACTCTGACAAACGAAGGGAAAACAGTGATATAAAACACAGAAGCCACTCTTTAATATTTAATTTTTATTGAAAAAGACTTTCAGTTCAAATGATAGACGGTTCAATAAAGAATGATATCTTTTTTAAAAGCAATGGTCTCATCTCAAACAAGTATGGAAGATCATTTAAAGAAATTATAAATTTATCATATACAATACAACCAGAGTTTAAAAAAACATTATTTAACAGTAATCTACAAAGAATTAATACACAATCATATTAAATGAAAAATGTTAGTCATACATTTATCATGTTTTTTTTATAACTTTGTTGCAATTATTTATAAACCCGAAAATTGTATAAAAAATAAAACAACGACAATATTAAAAGTAATTAAATTTTAGTAGCATTATGTTATCAACAGAAAAATCTATACAATACATAAAAGGTTCAGAAATGAAAAAGGTAGATATTTTCCAGCTTGAAATATAGCCAATCACTGGGTCGTATTTCCTCTGACTTGGTAAGACCTTTGTTTTATTCTGAATTTGGAAACAGAAAGTCCCGTCTACTTCATTAGTACATGACGCTTACGCCGTGTGTGATCGATCAATCAAAATGGGATGCTTACCCCTCCAAGACACCTGATCCCATTTCTGAAATTTCCAGGGGTCGATGTTTTATACCCTCATTAGATATTTGCATTGCATTGTATACAGATTTTTAAAATCGATCACTCTTCATAATCTTTACCTTCATTGAATTTACAACTTGGTAATCTCGGAACATTTTTCTGAATTCGATTCTGTGTTCTCCTGTATTCTACCCAAAGATCTTGTTTTCTGTCTGTAAATCTCTCTTAATAGAGTATATACCCTTTTATTACAGATAAAAGCAGCAAAAATGGCAATACCTTGTAAGCTGTTAATGACTGATGAAACATATGTAAAGATTGTAAAATGAATGAAACCATCAATGACTTGTAGGCTCCAGGTTATTCCAGTGATGGTGAATAGACGAGAAAAAATCAGAAATTCATTTCTCATTGATTTGTTACCGGGTACATCTGGAACTTTCTTAATAGAAATAATGGTACCAATGAAAAATAAAGTATTTGTAACACACATAATACTTACTGGCAGAATGAACGATAGTATACGGGAAATCAAATTGTCGATAAAACATTTTTGTACTCCATAACCAATGTATCCATTATTATAAATAGAGAACAAAATAAGAACGTTTAGAGTTACGATAAAAGCAGGACACATTATGATTAATGTTATATACATTTTAAATGTTCTGTTTTTATCTTCTAAAATTAACCCAGAGGAATAGAACATTTTGAACATGTGATAACAACACGTGGCCATCGATGAAAAAGCCATCAACCAAAAATAATGCAGAACGACTCCAATTCCTGTACAGAACATTGTATTCAGCATTCCAATGTCACTTAACTGAAATATTACAAGGGATAATGCTAGCGATAGGACTAAAATCATGTTATTTTTACCTGGCAATGTTTGCAGCTCTTTGATAAAAATATGTACAAAGAATGCTAATATCAGAAAAACAATGGAAACGGCATTTGGAGTATATAAAAATCAGTTTGGAAAGTAAAATACCATTTTTTTCTTCTTTGACTATAAAACTCTCCTTAGTTTCAAAGTCTGTAATACAAACTCTAGCCGATCCATTAGGAAATATATCAAAAGAATAATAACCGTAGGATTTTCTTGATTCTGAAAGTACAAGATGCAAAATGTTCATCAATAGAATATTCATCTACAGCAAATTCAACTTGAGAGCAAGTAAGTAACTTTGAAACCCTTACATTTAAATATTGATTTCTAAATGGATTTAATGGATTTGTTTTGGTTCTATGTAAAGAACACCGAGAACTATTTTCGGTCACACTTTTTTGCAAAAGATGAAAGTGATTGTGTCTGTGATTTTTTGAGGTAAAAGATAAATGAATGAGGGAATTTCTAAGTTTTGCCATCGATGATCTAGATATAATTGTAATTAGTCGTTCTTCAGTTTCAATCCTTGGTACTCTCTCACTGATGAACATCTTCAGAGCAATACTTCCAGTAAAGTTAAGAAATGATAAAGACTGTTCCTTTGTGAGACAAGGCTGATCAATTTGAATAATGACTTCTTCTAGTGGATCGGTGTGTTGGATCATCAGGTCGCGGATTACATTATTTTTCACTGTATGGTGTATTGTCTGCAACAGCTTTTTGACAGGAAATATTGAAGACACATTACCCTTGAAACTGGCAATTAAAATATATCCCAAGTTTTTGGTTTCAGGAAATAGAGCTACACATTTTCCATTAGTGTAAAATTTTCCAGGATAACAAGTTATATTTCTGCATTGATCCTGCAAAATCAGAAACCACTTTAATAAGATTGCAGAACTTTTTAAAGAAAATTATGCCTCGTTTGTTTATGGTAGAGATTTCATTTTAAGAACAAATAAGTAACAAAGTAAGTGATAAGATTGAATAAGAAATGAACGACGGCAAAGGGCTATATCTCAGTGCAATAGAAAGTACTTCACCAATAAAAATATAAAAAATTCTACTCACCGATAAAGAGTCATATATTTGTGCTGAATTACACATGGAATGTTTTTAAGGATAACGTTTTTTTCAATTCCGTGCGGGAAAAATAAATTTTTAATTGGAACCATTGTAAAGGGTCTGTCCAGAAGACCTGGGTAAAAATTTACTTTGACCAGCACAAGCCGCCCCTTGTTTACCAATATTACAATCTCTACAAAAAAGATTTTTATACGGAAATAAACATTAACTTGGGGGAAAAAATTTCACGCAGTTAAAGTTAGTTCATCAAATGCAGGTGCATCACCGGTTACTTTGCATTCTTTTATTGTGATATTTTCTGTGTGTTCTGGGTTACATAAGGCACAATATTCGTTTTTATATGGAGCCTCACATCTAGGTTTTAAACGTAGGCGATAGAATGGAAAAAGAGCCCCAGAAGCAATTTTCTCGAACATACCGTACGTGGTCATCAAAAAACAAAACTTTCCTGAAGAATTACAATTCCATTGTACATTGTATCAGTCTTTAAGCAATAGGCAATGTATGTGGAAGGTCGCTCTTTTTAATGGAAGATATGTAACATTACATCGTGATCTTTTTATTGTATCTATAATTTCCATTGAAATTTTTTTGAAATCAATAAATCCAGAGTAATTTTCGATATCCCATGGCTTTGACATGATGGAATGAAATTAAATCGTGGCATGTTGCATAAATAGCAATACATGTTTAAATAAGAAATATTTGTCTTAATATCAAGTACGGGATAACGGAAAAAATTTGGCATTTTTACGACAACCTTCCTCTAAATATCTTTGGTAAACATTTTGCATATAGCATCCATTTGTTACTAAATATTCAATATTTGTTCTTTGTTTGTATAAATTAACTCATTCTTCGTACTATTTAATGTGTGACCAAAGGGCTATTTTTAAAAAATAATCAATTTCATAATTTATGTATATTTTTTGAGTCAGTACCCTTCCTGCTTCTGAAAAAAATTGATGGGAAGATAATCTGAAGTCTTAAAGAAAAATAGGTGTCCAAATGTGCAACATTTGAAATTTTATGTACGTAACTTGGTGTCCACAGTGACTTTTTTTTAAATCAATAAGCTATTCTTTTCTGGTGAATCCTTTTTGAAGTATATAAACACAGTTTGATTTTTTATTGCATGACTTTTTTCTGCCTTATTCCATTATAATTAGAAAATATATATAAGATTAAATGGACACCGTTACTTACATAAGCACTAAACAAGTAACATGTTACTAGAATTTAACAAGTTGTTGAAATATGAAAATAATGTAATCAATAAAGTATGATGAAATCATGTTTAATGTTATATTAAATGGAATTTATTTAAAAAGTCACAATTTTTATTTCTAGTTTAAAAAAAGGAGAAATTATGTAAGTAACATGGACACCTAACTCCGAATCAAGCTTTAAAAAGGATCAAAAAAATAACAAGACAATCGAACACTTGTCTTTAATACTTTAATATTTCCTTTCAAAGCTTAATAATAGACTAGCTTTCAAACAGTATTAATGCAGACAAGTAAATTGTCAGATGGAGTGTTAAATATCCTAGGTCTTCTATTTTGAGTCTTGGATCTTTGTGTCATTGTTACGAACATAATTCAGTCATTTCTTGTAAATCTGAAAGAAAAAAAATATATAAAACAAAATACACCATGATGTAATCAATACATATGCTGTTTACTTATAATTATTATGTATCCTTGATAAAACCAGAAACAAGGCAATTAGAGCACAAATTATGTCACTACTTCAATTTTTGTTCTTTTACGAACGTAATTGCGTAAATGATATGGCAATATTAAAACAAATATTCAATAAGTATTCATCCTTTGATAAGAACAGAACAAAACTAACAAATATAGAATAAAATATAGTACAATATAACTTTATATTAATAGATTTTACAAATAATGCAAAAACACTTATGTTCGTAACAAAAGACGCGAATCAAAAGTCAAATGCTAAACCGAAAGTACTCGACTCGGACAGATTTATGCATTTTGTATGTCATAAGCGACATATCTTAGTTTCTGATTAATAGCTACAAGGTATAAAGATACAATGACTGTATTTATGTGTTCAGCATTCACTCAAATTGATACAATAAAAACTTACCGAATCTTTTATGTACGTAACTTCTTTTTTTCCACATGGACACAATGAGCATCGCCATTTTTTTTAGCAGACAGCTGCGCAACCTTTCTACTTTCTTTTTCAATTTATAATCATACCACTGCTACGGACTTCCTGAGAAAATTTATTCTTTGGCTGTTATTTTAGCAATCATACTGAAAGCTATTATGTTCGTAACGGTCGAACCAAACATTTTACAATCAGAGATCATTTTATAATTACGAAAAGAACTATTATGCTCATGAAGCATATTGTTTAAAATAATTTATCACTATCTCATTAATTAAACACAGAAATTGAACTTGACAAATTATTTAATGTTTGTAGAGGGTGTCAGAAACTTCAATGCATATGAACACCATGCGTTACGAACATAAACCACACATTTTTAAGTTCTGAAAAAAATAATTAGGATAATTTTAGCATGTTTGACAAAATAAATATATTATTTATTTATATGCTAAGATAATGTACACATTTTCATGCCAAATGATTTTATTTTTAAATAAAACAACATCTTTATGCCTTTCAAAATTATGTCACATTTTCTGCAATTTAAATCCGCTAAATGCAATACAACAATGATCAATATTTTTTTATTCCTCAACTCATATTCATAAAACTATTTATGCTATATCCTTACACAAGTACAAATCATATCAATATCAATCTATCTGCTTATACTTTATTTATTGGAAAATAAAGGAGAAAAGAAATATATTTTAAAAATTCCCCAGTATTGAAAATAGTTTTTTTTCCCCCGGAAAAATATTTTTCAATCAAACAGGCACTAGGGTATCTTGAGCAAATCTTCACAACAATTCCAATGTGCAAAACATGAAGGGGTACAACTGCATGGTCGAAGAATTCCGGATATCGCGTTTGGAATGTTATGGTCCTCACATACCTTAGCAAACTTCTTAATGGCAATTGATTTATGAATCAATTCAGTTACATTCAATGTATAGTTTTGTTAATGTATATTTTGGTCTTTTTACAAAAACGTGTTTCTCATGATGGGTTTTGTGTACAAATTTGAAGTGCTCTTCGGGAAATCCTCTGAAGTTAACATTATAATGATATGTCGTCTTTCCTTCTTTGGAATACAGCATTTCAATACTTGTGTTCGCAACAGCATCTAGATATTCATGCAACAAACTCTCAGGGGGGTTTCATTTTTGACAAAATATATTTTTGTATGGCAAATGCCAGCATTATAACCATAAAAAGAACATGCCTCTTTTAAATTAGAGTCAAAGAAGTCCCATTTTCCAGTAATATTGCATTCCGTTATGATTTCGCCGTCGTAGAACGTAGGATTGCATATTTTACAAAAAATGTTTTTTAACAATGTATTATTGTTCACGAAAGGAATGACAAGCATTCAATATATCCTGATCCTTTTCCTTCCAAAATCCGTCTGTTTCATGACCCCCAACTTAGCTCTAATAATCTGTAGCAATTGTAGTGTGAACTCGCCGTGGGAGGCACTGATTGCATTATGCACTTTCTCTTATCCCTTTTGTAACAACCCTTTTTAGAAAGTTAATATCTAAAAATAATCTACAATAGATGTCCACAGACCAATCGGGTAGTTGGTATGGACACTGAGCACAATATTTGTTAACATACGTCAATTTTAAAAACTGTTCCGGGGGGAAATTTTTAAATTTACACACTTTCGCTTTCAATTTCACAGTTATCCTTCAACGTTCTGCCAGTATTAGATGGACATTTTGTAATCATTAAATATTGTGTTCTTTGATCCCTGCTGATGTCCGTTGTTGCATTTATGGAGGTAACATTAAAACAGGTTAGGCCGTCTGTCTCGAAATATTTATCCGGACAACAATCTCCTCTGCTGAAACACGAGGGAATCCCGAAACACGGGGGAAAAGGTGTGGTTGTAGTTATCTTAGAATCCAAGTAAGGAAAGTTCCACTTTGACACATTGCAAAAGAAACGGTCCACACATGGTGAGCTGATAGGTCATCAGGCGTGTTATATTTACCTCCAAAGCGACTCGATGTAAGTGTACCAGGAAAAATAAATAAAAAAGGATGCGTAGTTTCATTTTTAACCCAGCTGGCTCTTATCTAAACAAATTTTAATACGTAAATAAAATTACTTGAGATAATTTCATTGTTTTATATATATAGATAAAGATAAATAAAAGAAATTAAAGTCATTTCACGATACTACACTTAGGTCATCGAAGACAAATAAAATGTGTATATTAATAAAAAAAATTAAAATAGAAAAAATTTTGTTACAATAAATAGTGCTAATATTTAAGCACTTTTAAAACCCCTTTTTTTATCATACATGTACATATACATGTATATATATTATACATTCAATTACAATAATGGAAAATGTCCAAAATAACATTGTAATGATTTCCAAAAAGGATCCAAGCATTAATTTTAATTTTAAAAGCAAATATTTGATACTAGTAAATTTTTTTCAAAAATACACCTATCAATTTAAATATACAAAAACTTCATTTTTGTATTAAAATTATGATTTAATTAAATAATTTTGCTAATTCTTTTTACAGTTACTTACTCAATATTGTTTGTTGGTCACTATACTTCCTTGACTAAGACCCTTTCAACACTTTTTTTAAGACTAACAACTAGTCGATAACCCCTCAGAGCTCGAAGGATATAGTATTTTAAATTGGTTAATCATTGGTTAGAACAATATGCAGAAAAAGTACTTTTTAGACGAAAATACATCATTATAAAGCTGACAAGAACAAACTTAGTCAGAATATATTGGCCAATATTATGTACAAAGCAAACAAAATGACAAACAACTAATGGCGAAAAATTGACGTGTGAATAGCCTAAAAGTAAAACGTGACGAAGTCTTTTAATTGAAAAGGTAAGATTAATCAGATTGTAGAAATGATATCAAAAATTAATAACGAAAAGACGAATAATATACAAGTAGAGCGTCACAATAACTCAGCTGAAGTATAAGAAATATATTTTAGTACATTTCTTTTTTCATACGACTGATAATGTTCATTGATACGGTTTTCAAAGAAATCTTAAAAGTAATCTTTAAAAAGAGTATAATGTATATAAAAGGATATCTATATTGTGTGATTTGACATTGGCTTTATCCAACGAGTTGGGAAAAGGGATAATCGCAGGCTTGCCGAGCAATATTCACCATGGGAACGAGTTGGATAAAATAAAAATTAAATCCACAATTCTAATTTTTTTCTCATACGGTTTTTGTTTAGTTTTTTTTTTAATTTTGAGATAACCTCTTTGAAAAATATGAATAATTTTTTTTTTTTTCTATTCAAACTGATGACGCATAAATTGAGGACGTCGCACAGTTGATGTTGACATGGCGAAAAGAAAAACATGTAAAAATAAAAGATCTTTGCAATATGCGTCTTTTAAAACGTGTGACAATCAGTTGGAGGCTTATTTTGAACTAACTACTGAATGAAAGTAGTAAGGGGGATCGTGTCAAAATTTTCTGGAAGTGCCATTGATAGAGCTCTACCCCTGGATAAAGCATATGTTTATCTCCCGGGTAGTATCTCCACAGTCGCACAGATAAATTAAAATCCGCAATATAGGCCAAATATTAATGATACTTTATTGCATTATTATATGATTTGTGATTAGGATAAAGTTTGCTCTTTAAAATTTTTTTTGGAAGGAAATACTTCACTGTCATGTGTATTAATTGCTTTTAAGGCAAAATAAATACGATTGTGAAAAAAAGTTAAAAACATGAAGCTCTTTTATAAGCTCTGACTTTGTATACACAATGAGAAAGCTTTACAGAAATTGATCCAGGCAATATATTCTTGAAAGCAGGTTTCAAACCTTTTTCCCGCAAAGGTTCATATATCACAGGAGCTCATCTTGATGAACTTCTGTAGCATAAACAATTCACATAATTAAGACAATACTCGTAACATCGCGATCTAGTTTAAGATTGGTTTTGATGTATTTTTCGTTATAAAATATTCATTCTCAATTTATGATATTACATGTAAATATTAATGAAAAAATAATAATACTCAAAATATAAAAGAGATACTAATGAAGAAAATCTCCGCTTAAGCTTTTATCAAGCTTTTATTACACGAAAAAAAATATGCGTTGGTATAAAGCGAAAATTGTCTATGGCACAAACATAGAATCTTATAGGTTTATCACATTATTATGCAAAATCTACCCATACATAATGTTAAACCTTTTAATACGCAAGAAAACGTTCATAATATCACAATTTGCTTGAATTTTTTAACTTGTGAAAAAAAATAAAATATTTTATGTATTTCGTCTTAGAAAAACCCTTTTTTAATTCGCTCCTGATTAGCCACAATGTAGCACTGTGTCTCCCACATCAATTAATAGTTTCTTATTGTCGTGTTCATCCATTTCTACCTCTGTTATTGGGGGACTGAATCATAGAATGGTACTCCAAGTGTTCCCACCACGCCCTGGCTCTGTCAACAGGGCGACCCTCGGCAATTGTGGCCTGCAATAGAATCGAAAATTTATAATACCTTCCCAGTTTATCATCAAATAAACTTTTCATGAACAATATTTCTTAATGTGCTAATATATTTCTTTCATCTTCGTGTCATGGCTTGAATTATTGTAGGAGTAAAGTTAGTAT
This sequence comes from Saccostrea cuccullata, assembly GCF_032062105.1. Taxonomy (NCBI): domain Eukaryota; kingdom Metazoa; phylum Mollusca; class Bivalvia; order Ostreida; family Ostreidae; genus Saccostrea; species Saccostrea cuccullata. Next base: position 4,993 of record NW_026928598.1, on the reverse strand, counting down.
GTATTAAATTTGAAATTGATCCGATGTTTTTGGGAAAATATAATATCTAAATGTAAAACAATAGGTTATTTTGTCAAACAATCACTTAGTCGAAGTGTCTTGTTTGTTTACTTCACGTCCCCTTGAGAATGTTGTTCACTTAATTTGGACGCCATTGATTATAAGTAAATGGCTGCAAATTTAGACATGTAGATGTACCCGCACTTATAAACATTAAAACATTAAGAAATGGAAATATTCATCCCTGAATACTGGAGCTCGAACTCGTTAAATATCGTTAGGTGTATTTTGTATTTTTGTTTTAGAGGTTTTTTTAAGTAATAATGAAGGACCTCCAAAGAATGTTTTTAATGATTGAAAAGTTGAAAGAAATTGTTTTATTTTAACCATTAAATCTTATTATTGAATTTTATTTAGAAATCCTTGAATAGATGCATAAGTAATTTTTGACCTGTTACAGACATTGCAGGAAGGATATGGAGAAAACGAACAGTATTCAATACTAGATACGATCTCGTTGCGAGCAACGAGAGGTCTTCCGTCCGATTCGGAAAAAAAAAAACCCTTGTAAAATCGAGCTGAAATGTTATTCAAAATTTTTTCCCAAAAGGGGTTAAATCCGGTCGCCAACGTGAATGCGCCTTTTTTTTTTCTCCCCAACGCGCAAACCATTTAGCTATTGGGAATACTGCTTTAAATATACTTGTGTATACTTTTGCAACAGTACACCTGTTTAAGAATCAAAAAAGGCGGCTACATTCATAATTTCGTGTCAAAAGCCACGCGTAAATATTCGCGCCTTTTCTTTGTACTGATCTATTGAATAGGTGCAATAGCTTCAATGAAATTAATTAAATAAAACGTTCTATCACATTTGTTTTATTTCGACTTTAGGAAAGTATATTTAACACATTGTACACATTACATATCGTATCTAGCCCAGTAACACTAAAGCAGTGAAACGGAAATTAAGTTTTAGGATTGACACTAAATTGCAACGTACTACTACGTGAGAGTCCAGGTAGTTTTTTTACATTTCATGTACCTTATGTCAGAATGGTTTAATCAAACGCTAGCTGCCTCCATAAGCCCCTACTCGCGAAATGGCGGAGTTGACAGAGACAGGGCCCTCTTGGGCCCGCTTCAGATTTTCACATCTTAATATCTAGAGTTCAGATTAACCAATATCAAAACAACTTATATAGTAAGCATTAATAGAAGGATTTTATTAAATTTCCAAAAATAAATGAAAAGTATTGAAAAAAAAGAAAGTTGAAAAATTGGATTTTTTGAATTGGCTTCCGGTAGCGACAGGAAGTACTGACGACGAACGAAAAGTCGCGTCCTGGAAAGTATTGATCATCATTTATAAACTCTGAAAGTTTCACATTGATATCTTTGACCGTTTTTGAGTTTAATCGTGGACAAAATGTCGTTTTAAAATCAGGAAAATGGTCCAAAACTTGGCACCAGAGAGGAATTTCCAAACTGTCTTGGAACTTTCAAGAGTATCTTAGTTCATAAAACAATACAAAATAGGAGCAGACCTCCAAAAATCTAAGATGGGATCAGGTGCCATGGATAAGTGAGCATGAGGTGGGATTAGGTGCCATACTACAATGTAAATATGATTTGTAGGAATATTTCATTAAGCTGATCAATACTCAGGGATCATGGCAGGTGTGACCGGTCGAAAGGGGAAACTTACTCCTCCTAGGTATCTGGTCTAACCTCTGAAATTTCTGGGGTCTGTGTTTCATGCCATGTCCACTTTTTTTCTTTATAACAGGTAGTTATTCTTTTCATTCTTTATCATTATCTTGTATAAATGTTAAACACCTAATATTTAACACTTACTGATCACTCTCTCAAAAATACTTGTAAGTTAATTATTTAATTGTGCTATATTTTACCTCACCTTATCTACCATCACATTAATCAGGTTTTGGATTCCATGCGCTATCTTTGTAACATCAAAAATTCCCTCTGGTTTGTAGACATCAATAGTGTCGATTCGATGAACTGGTACCTGTCCCGTTCCAAGGGACACCATCACACCAATCGGACGAACCAACTCTGACTTGTTCTATCAAAGCAAATTAGGTATCTAGATTATGCCAATTTAGGCCTGTGACAACCCCTGTACTATGTCGATATGTTAATATTGCAATTGCAATTCTAATATTTTTTGAAATCAGTGTTAATATTTTTTGACAAATTGTCTTGAATGGCGACTGAATATATTTCAAATTTTCATCACTGCATAACATACAATTGTTTGACATTAATACATTGTCACGAGACTTCACATGTATCAAACTATTGAAAGTGATAATGGAAAATACATTACATGTACCCGGTAATAATTGCATAAAATGTATAGGTTGTCATTTAGATGTAAAATGTCAGGAAACACCTTAGGGTTACTATATAAAAGAGTAAAAACGTACAATACAATGCTTTAATTAAGTAAAGGATGATATTTAATCTCTCTCTCTCACATTTATTTTTAATCCACAGTTATATTCGTGTATTTCCGACAACAGATCCAAAGAAGGATTATTGGCTTCCAATCCCCCATCAATATATGGTCCAAAAGCCTTAAAGTAGGTCGGAGCTGCTCCTGTGGCACGAGCAGCCTCCCATACTTTTTGTTCTGAATAACAAGACATAACAAGACAGTAACATTTAAAGCAACAAGGTAGTGGATATGATACAGAAAATTGCTGACCTGATAACTTAATTTTTACCAATATACATAATTCTGTGGTAAAAAATTGTGATCAATTTGACAATAAAACTAGATTCATCTAGAAGTGCTTCATATATGACACCTTCTTTAGTCATTTTTTAAAACTCATTTTTGTTATTAGTATTGATCAATACACAATCTATATGTCCATTGACTATGCTTTCACAATTATTTTGCTAAAGCCAGAAAACACACAATTTGTGTAAACATAATGCTGACTTTGTAAAAATAATTTTTAAAATCTCCCCCAAGAGTTGTGTGCTTTTAATTTCATATATCAAGAATGATGAAAAACATTACATGTATTTTCAAAATACAGTAAAACTCGGTTATAACGAAGTCACCGGGACCTGTGAAATTACTTCGCTATATCTGTAATTAGTTATAACCATGTAAGAAAGTCATTAAATTTATATAGCTGGGGATCCAAGATGACTTCACTATATCCGTAGATTCGCAATATCCGTGTTCGTACTAAACGAGTTTTGCTGTAATAAGTGAAATCAATGGGAGTTTGAAGCTCAGCACGGCAGCATAATTTCTCCACGAACAATAATTGGCAAACTTAATAAATCCTTAATAAATTATAAAAAAAATAGTTGGGCACTGAATTTTTAAATGCAGGAGAAAATAAGCATAATGTAATAATTAAACTAAGTCAACACCAACTTTTTATCTCACGTTTCACATAGAACTTTTCCAAAATCAAAACCTACCACCGGGTTTAGCTGGGTAATATATTTCTTCATCTCCTTCCTCTAAACCTGTGTCATCATTCTTTTGTGTGCTGACATTACTTTGACTTCCACTTTTAGAATCATACAGCTGCAAAAATGTTGGTTCATACGTCCTAAACAAATGTAATTTGGTTGGGTGTCTGTCTGCAAGCACAGCTGCTACCACAGCCCTAGAAATACAAATCACGCATTCAGTTCGGTTTTAAGCTTTTTGTTATTAAGGAGGTATATGGAAACAAGCTTACAATGTAATTTTGGATTCCTATTTTCCCATCCTGGTTGCACACAAAGCTGTTTTTTTGCAGTGAAATGTGTTTTACTGGTTCTGAAATGTCGAATATAATATAATAACTAATATAGTAAATATATTTTGGAAAATCATATAATAAAGATAAGTAATATTCACAACAAATGTTCTTATATTCAAGATAAATTTGACCTATTTGCCTAAAATCAGAAAAAAGTCTATTAGATCACATGCTAAAAAATTGAAATCCTATTAAATGTCATGAAGAACTCTTGTAAAAAATATAACATTGGAGTGTCTTTTTTGAAAAAGATCCCCAAACCTTGGTTTCTTAAAATTTGTCATAACAGTCTCCTCTCCGAATTCTTCTTTCAACAGGGCCTCAAAGTTCTCCGATTCATACGGCCTTGTTCCAGTGAACACCTCGTCCTTCAATCTGATATACAGACCTCTCATGTAAGGCAGAGGTTTACCTAAACATGCAAAAGAAATTGAGCATAAAGAAGATTTAGGGATGCTTACTCCTCCTTGGCACGGTCCCTACCTCGAGAATTCCCAGTAGTCCTATTACAAAAACTCACCTGTGCAGATTCCCAGAGTTAAAAGTCCACCTGTGCTTGTTCCAGCTATCCAATCAAAGCATTCTGTGATGGGTTTCCCGACCTCTTTCTCAATGGCAATTAACATCAGACACTGAACAAGTCCTCGAATTCCTCCGCCATCCAGGGACAGAATCTGTGATAATTTTTTCAAAAATATTGTGTATTTTTATTGCTCATACGTTTGAGCTGCTCCCAACAGAGTTCCTTCCACAAGCTAATTTTTAAGATTAAATATATAATTTCGTTTGTTCTATGGTTGATACAATGATCTTGTCAGCAATACAGTTTATCAATGGGTCAAAAGCTGACTGGCTATTTTCATACTAATTGTTAGTCTATCATTTATACACTGAATTGACGACGGATTTTTCCGTTATTTCCCAATCATAATAAGGAGCACACGGCGGCTGTGACCGGTCGGCAAGGGATGCTCACTCCTCCTTGGCACCTGATCCAACCTCTGATGTTTTGAAGATTCGTGTTTGCTCTGCTCCTATTTTGTATTGTTTTATGGACTTTTGATCTCGAATATTGTTTGTTATCTCTATATGTTTTATTGGAGATAAAGACAAGCATTCAAGATCAACGTCCATTTAAACAATACAGCCAGAAGCAGAGCAAACAAGGTGGGATCAAGTGCTATGGAGGAGTTAAC
>NW_026928597.1:0-34195 GCF_032062105.1 Saccostrea cuccullata | reverse complement strand
TTATAGGAGAAATTTATTTTCCCTCCTAGTCTTCTAATTCTTTAAATGCATGTTCATGTCATGTATTATTTAACGGGCGCAATGAAATGATGTCATAACTCGCAAATGTGGTGTAGAAAATATCCATATAAAAAAATTACAGTTTTGCCTATTATTGTCTCATAAATACAGTTTAAGTGGAAATTTTAGTGAGACGCAGATTTTGCGATTTGTCTTTTTAAAAAAGGTATTTTATCTGTAGCGAGAAGTAATTTTAGCGATATTAGAAAGCTAACTATATAGGCCATTACAAATAAAAAGCTTCAAGGACAGATGATACAAACAAAAAATGGATGCCTGAATTGATTTACATTTTTTACCTAATTCAATACGCAAATTTCGAGATTATCTCCCTTGTTGCGCTCTTTCGTTGAAGAGGGGGACTTTTGGTGCCGAGTAAACAGACAGTTGGTACATTTATTTATATATTGGATACATTGCACCATCGATATACTTGTTCATCGTTACTTTGTGATTATCAGGATGCACTTTACAACTTGAGAATAATCAAATTAATGCAAGGACATTATTTTTAAAGTCAGAAAATCGTAAAAAAAAATATCAGTGGATGCGAGACGTTTCAGACGAGGGAAGATATATGGACCTCTAATAAATATGTAGACAATGACACATGAATCTGATCATTGCACATCGGCGATCTAAATGAAATATTAATTCCTTTCCTTCTTATAACTTTTAAAAAACATGATTTTTAAAGAGAATGTTTCAACAAGAAAACCGGTTACTTTTTTAAAGACTGTACAACGTTTATTTTCACACTGAAATGGATACTTTTAGCACCTCCATCGTGGGAAAGTGACAATTTCGAAACTTGCGTATTGAAAATGATGCAAACAATAAATTTTTAGAATATAAAAAATTATAAACATTCTATGATGTTCAAATTTCTGCCTCTCTGAAACCATCCTTATTAATCTATAGAAATCTTTTTCACTTCAAATCCCATTTTTGAAATTTTGAATGAGGAAAATAAAAAGTACCCGGCAAAACTTGTTCATTTTATTAATTAAAACGTGACTCAAGTTGTAATTTTTGGATTTTTTGACATAAGTTTGTTTCTATCACCTGTCCTTTATTTTAAGCTTCGCAAAAATGCCTAAATTAAATCATTGGTAAAATTCTGCTTTCATGGTATATATAAATGATATGATGATATAAATTGTCTTTAATTGCCGACCCCCGCTCCATAAGGCAGTTTAAACTATCTGTTTTTCTTCTGTGTTCTTTTATTAACTAAAGATACATAAGATCTGCAATATGTGAGACATAGATTTAGAAGTTCTTAGAATTTTTCATTTACAGTCGTAACACTTATATCAAATAAGAACGTAAGGATACTACTATGATATGCTGGGTAAGAGTCACACATACATTTACTAAGTGAAATATAATTGACCTGTATATTGATAAGAGTGATTTGTCCAAAGTGAAAGTGCTGCAAAATGTCCAGTTCAATCCATTACCTCCCTTTCATAGATAAAATGAGTAAACTTCTTACAACTTTTATTGATAAGAAATGTGGATGGAATTTACCAAGTCAGCATCAAATGTGTAGAATATCGGAGTGAAAAATAACTCATATTTGTTAAAAAGCAGTTTTATAGTTTAGAAAGTAAGTACATGATGTAATTACAATATAACTCAAGAGCAATCTTCGTATTGAAACTGTTTTAAAGTTTATATATGTAAAAAGAATTCCTTTTCTTGGAGGGTGTAATAGTTTGTATTCTATTTAGAGTGATACAGAGTAATTTGTATCTTTAGTGGTATTTAAGCTTGAATTTGAAAATATGAACTAGCATCTTTAAATACATAGTATATTGTTGAAAAGCGTTATGGAAGCAGACAATGCATTCCTAAGAAGTATTAAGTATCAATTCACTTCCGAAAAAAAAAACAATTTTTTTTAATTTTTGAACAAATAATGAGTAAAACGATAACATATATACAGACTCTTATGTATTTTAGTAGAAGAAAACAAATGAATTAATATTTCATTTATATTAAGTTTTCTCCACATTACCGTCCCTTAGATTAGACCCAGCCCGAGAAAAGACAGACAAAAAAAAATAAATGTTGTTTTGCATTTATTTTTATTTCACAAACAGTTTGGTGTTTTGGGTCAAACAAAAGGCACATATCCCTCAAACTCTTTCAATAGAGGCATATTGTCTTACATGTTCAGTCACAATTAGGTATAATTTAAAAAAAATCGGGTTAAGAGGTGGGTAGGGTATTAAGGTAAGGTTTGCATTTACAGGGAGATAACTCTTGCGAATCACCAAAGCGTTTGAAACAGGCGAATTTAAACCAGCGATGCTAAGCATCTCGGTAACGAATTTCCTCTGTCATACGTGATGTTTGTTGTCACTTATTGTTAGGACTAAAAACAAAGGACGTTTTCAGGAGAAAGTCTTATAACAAATCAAAGCATAGGAATCTTAGAAGCCTTTGAGATTAGCGTGATGCATGTGGATGAACCAATAAAGGAGGACTTGTTTATTTTCGATACGGAACGTGGCAAGTTGCACGGCCATTCCGATCAGAAGAAAATCATTGACGCATTGTGCTGTTGTGTGTTTCTCGCTTCACCACAACACTAAAATTTTAAGTGAGAATGGGAAAGAAAAAAGAAAAGACCTGAGAGTATCCTGTAAAGTAATATGTTGACGGTGCGACCGTTAGAGCGAGCGCAAACTCTTCAATTGTTTTGATTTAGATCGGGCTCGTCAAACCGCACGTGACATTCGGTGCGTTTAGACTCTGACGTCACATGACGTATGCAAGTTGCAATATTCCGAGAAAAAGCCTGAACAGTGCTGAAAGTTAATGAAGAACGTTTCATTTTCTATTTATCTTCAATATATATCTATTAAATCAAGGCGAGTAAATTTTTTGTTGAACATTTGCCGTGATTCTCGCGAGAACGTAGCTAAAACAAGTGATGCATTGTGGGTCCAAATTACGGCATCAAAAAATTCTATCGAATGAATGTGCAGAAGTCCGAATTTTCTCTTCGCACAGGCGTTGCTTTAAGAGCTCGCTATGCGACCGGCGCTTCGCGCCGCCTCGCTGCGCTCGCTATTATGCTATATGCAGTCCGAACAGGGAAGAAAAGTCACGGTGCATTTGACCATGTCCAATGATGATGTTGACAGTTTGATTGTTGATAGTATTTTCATCAGGTAATTATTTAACTATTCATTTTACTGAAAGTTATGAATGATCTACTGACTGCGGATTTAAAAACGATGAATAAACGGTACAAGGATGTCAGGATTTGACTAATATCCCAACATTGCCAAAAATAGAAATGCATTCATTTAAGAAATTATGAAAAATAAAATCTTTGCTTTTTTGGCCTAATATTCGTAACATTATTGGAACAGGTATTCAATTGTTCAAGTTACCTTTTTAAATGAGGTTTGATTTTAATTAATATCTCATTTTCTAATTAATAAAAAATAGATACAGATTGTGCATGACAAGAACATTAATTTTCTTGATCAAGCATTTGCATTTCACTAATTCAATCTGTAAATTTTACAACAATTAAATTTCATATTGATTCTTCATTGATTATATTGGAAATTTATTTATTTCATTGAGTGAATGAAACTCAGTGCAATTCCTTATGCAATTCCAAAAATGCAATTCCTTAAATGTTATTGTAAAAATGAACACATATGTTTTCAGATCATGGGTCATTAATTGGAATAGATAAGAACCAAAAAAAGTACTTTAGTGTTTCCTTAAAAGATTTGTGCCATCAATCAAAGTAGAGGTCATCCCATATCAGCTCAAGAATATTAAAGAAAGTTGGATGGATCAAGCTAAGATAATGAATCAGATATGGCAAAATCAATGGAGATTTGGAGAAGAACTTCTGACTTGTTATACCCAATGCATATTTTTATATGTCTATAGATTATAGAAGAATATTTAATGTTAAACAACATCCTATCTAGTATATACATGCTGTTATCCATATATTTAGAAAATATGTGTATGTGATGATTGCAGTGCATGCTCTGTTTGTCCGTCTTTTAATTTGTTTTCAGTAAAATAATACATTTATACATCATAGGTATTAATTGAAGGTTGCTTTTGTCTATACTTACATGTAACAAGTTTCTTAAAAGGGTTTGTAAAATTGCAAGGAAATTAATACATGAACAATTAAGATTAATATTTTTATTCATTAAATTTTGTTCTTACCTAATATGCTCAAATAAGAATTTCTGAAAACTGATGAGTTTTGTACATAAAGCTGCAGTGAACATGTATAATTATATCTACTGTAACAGTTAAAACATGAAACTTGGAAATTGTAAGGTTGTTAATTTAGTAGGAATTATAAGACCAGTTTAGTAATCTACTAAAATTAAAATCTTTCACAAATACATGCAGTTTATTTTAAAATTCTTTACATTTATAATCTTTTAATTTTTTTCTGTATTTTGATTTTAAAAAGGAGAAAATTTTGTTATATTTAAATTATTATATGGATTTCAAGGAGGTATATCTATCACTGTAGTATTGTTTCTTTTTCCCTGTTCTTGACAAATATTTATGACAGTATTATGTCATTTTGCAGAATTTGCCTTTTCTCTGAAATCAGAAGTACTCTGTAAACTCATTAAAGTATGAAATAATAATTATTGATGTCACTTACAATTCATCTTTATTTTGTTCTGTCTGATATTTCAATTTAGATTCTCAGACTACCTAATCCAATGATTGAGCTACTGTCCAAGAAGTGTAGAAATAGGCCATCTTTAAAAAATGTTTGGTTGTCGGCCTCTCCAGACCGACTGACTAAAATGACCAGACTGAAAACTTTTTTCAATGCAGGGCCGTATTTTTTTTTCTTTTTATTCCTCTTATCCCCCTTAAAAAATGTTGTTGAGGATTTTCTCACCTACCGACCCAATAATTTTACCTTGAGTCAAGAGAGGCCAAACAAACATTACTTTAAAGATAGCATTTCTACTCTTCGAAGTAAAGAAAACATTTAATTATAAAAACAGCAGTTTCGTGGATGCAATGCTTACAACATTTCACTCAAAAAATTGCATACATGTATAATGACAGTCACCAGCCATAACTGAATAAAGATATTTTGCTACAAAGATGTCTAGAAGTTACTACATGTTGGAATAACTAAATCAGCATGAGATCAAATTCATAGGCTTTTAATTGGTTTAGTTGCAACATGTTCTAAAGTATGTTTATATATATTATACATGTACTTCTAAAGGTGTTGCTGTATAATTCATAGACAATTTCATCAGAATATTCAGATGTAAAGATTGCCATAAATACTAGAGTTCTTCCATGGAATAAATTTTAGACCATCATGTAGCACAGATGGAATTTCATTTTGAATATTTTTGGCCAATTTATGCCTAAAAACAATATCAAAAATAACATTTAGTCTTTAACATTCACCATGACAAGGTGATATCAATGTTGTCTTTATAAGTGTAGAAAAAGCCTGATTTTTATGTTCCGAACCCATAATATAGCCCCTGCTTCCATGGAAATAATATTGGGGACATACATATTTTTTTAGTTCAAATTAATGAAAATGATCAAATTAATAACTTCATGGATTTTAATGGAATCGGTAGATATGTAAAACGTTGATTTTTATATTTTTGTTGCCATGGCAACGGTTTAACCGTTATGAAGGAAAATTGAAAAATCTTCTTTTTTACCCAAATTTTCACATTTGGTAAGGGAAAATTAAAAGTTTAAATACTAGAAGCATGAATTATACTAATTCAGGTCATTTTAATTATAAACATTTGATAATTTATAAAATAAATCAATTTTTTCAATGAAAATAATATTCGAGGTGAAATATGGAATACGTTAAATTTGGCGTCTTTTACTAAAAAAATGGGACGGGCAATATCTTTGAAAATCATATTAAATGATGAAGCTAATCTCCCTGAATAAATTGATATATAGCTTGTGTACATATTAAAAAAAATATGAGTTGGAGGGAGACGCAAACCTTACCTTAAAAGCCGCTCGAACCAAAAAAATGAAGAATTATGTAACAAATGACACACTTAATATATATCACATATTACTTTTTTCTCTGAAAATGAAGTAATACTCTTGGGGATTATAAACTCTTAACATTACACGTGTGCATTACCTTTACGCAAGTACATGCTCTACCTACGAACAATTTATAAACTAGGTAAATTATTGACAAACAAGTTGATGAAACAAGAATATCAGTTGTCTTGATTGAAGGCACATTTCTATTGTCGATACTTTGACCTTGTCAGCAAATACACTTTAATCATTGAATCAAATGCTAACTGACATTTTTCATACTTATTGTTAGTCCATTATCAATATACTCAATTGACGACGGATTTTTCTGTTACTGTGAATGTATTATATTTGGCATGTACGATATTTGGCGGAAATTCGATCTTCAACACGTTAGTGTAGATTTGATTTAGCGCTGCCTGATCTAGCTAGTTATAAAAGGGAATATACAAGACATTTAGCGATGTACTTGAATTAGCGGACTCTGCGTTCCGCTTAAATCGCTAAATAGAATACACCGCTAAATGTAATATGTTTACAGTATTTCCTGGTCATGACAAGGAGCACACGGCGGGTGTGACCGGTCAGCAGGGGATGACCACTTATCTATGGCACTGATCCCACCCCTGATGTTTTGGAGGTCCGTTTTTGCTCTGTTCCTATTTTGTATATTGTTTAATGGACTTTGATATTAAATACTGTTCGTTATCTTAAAATCTTCCACCTACTTTGCTATGTATGTACGGGTTGTCAAAAAATACATTTAAAAGACTAGTGTCATATTTTTTTATTGTTTTTTTGTACCACGAGGTCATCTTCTTACATGTTACTTATACGCAAAGACCTTGTATTTTATTCCTGTTCTTGCTAATGTTTGTGTGTATGTTATTGTACACATGATTTCTTAAAAAAAAAACAATAGACATGTACTTAAAATAAAGTAAGCATACAACACTATTTCTGAATCTTAGATATATAATATATGTCAAAAAGTTAAACTTTAAATAAAGCAAAAAACAAATATAAAGAATAAAAAAGGTATGCATAAAGAATTTTTCTCAGCAATGCAAAATGAATTAAAAACTAAATATATTCTAAATAATTTGTTGAAGATTATAACCATTCTTTCATTTATATTAAATACAACTGCAAAACCTGGTACGACAGAGATAGAAGTAAGTTTTATGTTTATTGTCGTTTAGAAAGTGTATTAATTCTAAACAGCGTTGCTTCCTGAATCTTATTAAAAGCATCTTGTTGTAACGAATGTTGGTAAGATTTAAGAGCTCCCTGGAAATCTCCACAGATTTGTTGACAGAATCCCAGGATTTGCCAAGAAATATCTCTGAGTTCAGTAGGTATAATAACCCCGTGATTATAGAGCAGCAGAGTATGTAGATCCTGTAGAGATTGTTGTGACCTGACTGTGTCACCCAGTCTGTGGTGATTCAGTATAGACAACATGTGTAACATCGCTAGAGGCGGGATCAACAATATAGTCTGGCCGTTCTCGTTACTGATCTTCTGATCTAGAATAAGTTCATCAATGTATATGTACCCACTGTATAACTTGTTATCTGTCACTAAAGCATTCCTCATTTTATGACCTAGAGACATCCCCACTGTGTAACGTCTAAACATATCAACATTTATATGACCACGGTATATAATATATGACTTTGTCATTCTGTCTAGAGCTCTCTGTAAACAACTGAGTGACTCTTCATATCTACACGTTTTGTAGAAATACATTGCAAGATATAAAATATCTGTGGCACAACCTAATGAACATGACAATTTTAACAATTGGGATACGTAACTAGCTTTGAAATAAACCTTATTTCGATTTTTATGTTGATATACATCACACAGTTTCAACATGGCAGTGTTACGTAATATCTCTGACGTCATAAACTGTATTGTAGCCTCCTTGTACGGCGTCAATCTTTTACTAATTTCTTTTTCAATGTTCTTCATGAGAACTACTATTTCTACAGCACTTGAAACTCCAAAGTTATATTTACGGAATTCCTTAAATAAATTAATGTCAAGTTCAGTGTTAGTAATGATACTGCTCTCGTCAGTACAAATTCTTAATGCTTTGTATAACATGGCTTGACTTAGGAATGGTCTTAACGTTTTACTCAGTAGTAGACTTAATATACCCTTGCAATACAATTCATACAACTTATTAAATAATTATGTTTGAATGGGTCCTGTTACTTTCAATCGGAACATGTTGTTCAGTGGAATAAAAAAGTTTGGGCATTCTCCAGTAAATACCCAATGTATCAATAATTTAAAGCATTCCCAGAAACAAGGCAAAAAGTTTTCAGGTGTCCAAGTCAAGGAGTTGTTACTTTGAATTACCCAAAATACAGCAGTTTTTGTGAAGTATGAACATAGAACGGGTGAATCCTCATTTAAATTAACAACTTCTTTTAAAAAGATTTTTAAAAGACCATAACATAAAAACTGAGTGTGGTTCATTGAATAAACTAGCTTTTGTTCCGCCATGGAAAAAGAGATTCTCCACTCTTCTATGCCGTCAGGTGTACTGCCGATAGGAATAACATGGAATCCTGATCTTAATATACCTGATAAAACTTCCTCGGACGGCCATCCTTGTCGTCGACACCTATGTATCCATTTAAAAGCTATTGCTGGCCAGTGATAGAATCGAAAACAGAATGCACGGTCTGTTTCCTTATTACCCGTAAAATATGTTGAACAAGGTCCATGAGAGATATAAGAATAGCCGAAATTCAAGATTTGTAGGAACCGTAGGTAATTATCACGGAATAATGTACTAGATATGTAAACATCGTTATTGATGTCTACAAAGGATGACTAAACCTCTTTATTATTTGATGCGTTAATCATATTTAGTCTGGTAAATCCCCGTGGTAGACCATCACACTCCATCAGAATCACGGTGTGTCTAGGGATATGGTAGAGACTGATTTGAAGAGATCACATATTACTTTGTGATCTGGAGGCCATAACATCCAATCAGCATCTGAGGTACTCAGTCTGAATCCCTCACGTTGACTCCCACTAATCATTCTATCAAGTCCTCTCATGATGTACACAGGTTTATAAACAGCCTCCACAGTGTCCATCACTTCTCTCCTGATCCTCACTTCTGTAGGACACCCTACTTTACGACACAGTCCCATATACACAGCCTCTGACGGGCGAGGTATATGATCCATTTCTATTTCTCTTCTGAAATCATCAGATATAATCTCATTACATATTCTTTATTTTAAGTTTTGTATATTTCCTAATAAAAGAAAATTCTAAATGAGGTTTCTTACCTAGTAAGGGGTTATCATAAATATTATAATCACTTGAAATTCTCCAGGCCCAAGATCCTGAAGCATCTTAAGCTTAATTCATTTTTTTTTGTCGTACTAAAATTGGAAAATTATACTTTTTAAAGACAATTAAGTTTGACAATTTATCCAAGCCGCTTATCAAGAGAAAAGAATAATTGACTTTTGCATAATCCAGGAATGAGGAAAAGAAGTGCACCGTCACATCGTCATAACGTGACTGCTATTAATAGCGAAATGTTCATCTTCATTACCAAAAAAGGTAACAGGACTTAATAACACTATGCTACTCTAATAAATCATTTGATGAAATAATATAGTTGAATAACATCTATCATGCCAAAACCAAATACTGATAGACCCAACTGATTGGTAAACGAAAACCATTAATTTAAATATATTATACTAGTATCTCATGGGTCTTAAAATGTGAAATTTATACTTTTAAAGAATATAAAGTTTCCTTTGCTAATTCATCTAAGCCGTTGATAAAACGTAAAATATTATTACCTATTGCATAAACCCAGGAATGAAAATAAGTGCCCTACCACATCGTCATCAGGCGACCGCAATTAATAGCGAAATGTGCACATTCATTAAAAAAAGATAACAAGAGTGAATAACTCATCCCGGTGTTTTATAAATCATTTGAGTAAAATATATCGTTGAATAATACCTATCATGCCTAAAAATATACTACTAGAACCCAAATGTCTGATTTGTAAATAAATTTTATTTGCACAAATCTTAACCATTTTTTTTTTAAATTTCATACATATATTACTATAGGTATTTCTTCAAACCATGTTTGGTATTGCAAAAATGGGGTATACGAGGGTTGTCCCGTAAAATTGTGGACAAGTTGTCTAGTGTGAAAAATAAACATCACTGCGTTCTGAAATTTTCACTATTATTTAGTACATATTTTAGTAATATACACAGCAAATTTCAGATAAATATATGCATAAATAAACAAATTATGAGATTTTTTGCCATGTATTGTATCACCGTACGGCGCATGGATTATAACGTCAAAGTGTCTAAAACAGCGTCAAGTTTTATCTTTGTTGAAAATGAAGTTGGATGAGTCCGACTTAAATTTAGGAATTTCTTTGATACACATTCTTTAGTCTCCATAAACAGCCCAAGAACCAATTGGCACCCTCGTGCGATCTTCTGAAGATTTATTAGTAAGTTACGGAAAATATTCTCACCATCATTCAACTAATAGAAAATCTCATATCGGCGGTCTACTGTAACAGTGTCTTTTGCTATTACATTAGGAGTTTGTCCGTATGTTTTGTACTCCTCAGGGACTCGATCAAAAAAAAAACTTCGCTAAGAAAACTTCTATTTCATTTGTATGCTTAAGATATGGTGATATTTTTATAATCTTTTTTCTTCTATGGTCATTTCAAGTCTCTAAAGGTGTCATTACAACATCGAGATAAAACTGAACTGTTCTCCGGTGCGCCGTAACGTCATAAAACGTCGCCATTTTTCGTGCGTTGTGTTTACCACTTTCCCATTTCGAATGCTCGAGAAACTGCCAAAAATTAAGCAAATGCCTTAATTTTTTTACAAAGACTACAAAATTGATTGTGAAATTAAATAAGGATAATTTTAATCCAAATTTTTTGTATTTAAAAACTTTTATTTTGAATTCAAACTTGTGTATTCTTTCATAAAACCTTGGATTTTTGACCATGCGCCGTAGGGCAATACCTCATGCACATTCAAGCAAAATAAAAACTTTATTTTTGCCTATATTTTATCAAAAAAATATAATGCACTTAAATATTATAAATAAACATTTTCTAAAATTTTCAGCTTAGTGCGCCCATGACTTTTCGAGAAAAACGCTTTGTCCACGATTTTACGGGACAACCCTCGTACATGTTCAAAGGACTGTTTTGTAAACTTTATTAAGTCAATCGTGATAAAATATCTGTTTTTGTTAACCTTAGAAATAATTCCTAATTATTTCTAAGAAAAACGGCATGTTATCAGTTTATCAAAATAATGGTTTTGTTTGGTAATATGTAACTTTCTTTTTGAATAGCATGGGCAGAAACATCTTTTAACATCTTTTTTTCAGTGAAAAAATTCCCTTTGTTATTAAGTTCTTTAATTTTCATACGTTTTAATATAATAATGGTATATTTTAATGCTTAAAAGAATAAATAAAAGATATGATGATGCATCTCCAAGGTTAATTTGGCTGTTGAATTTTGAGAGATATTTTATATACTCTAAGACAGGTTGAATAAAATTAAATGTGCAATGGTTGATTTATGAGTTATTCAAGATATTAAAATTTTAAAAAATATATAAGATCGACAGAAATTTGTGAAAGTCTGGATCAATTTTAAGATTTAATAAAACGTTGTTTCTCTTAAAGATGTAATTCACTTGTTATTTCCTCCACATTTGCAATCAGTATTAAGTATATATATTTTTTCCTCCCCCTCTCTCATACTCTCTCTCTCATTCAGTACAAAACCACTTTATTAAAACTCATTGTTTGCAACGATCACCACTTTCTTCTTTTTAACAAACGTCCGCGAGTGTTCAACAGAACATTTGCAATATCAATGTTTCTAATTTTAACTAAAGTCATTAACGGATAGGGAAAAAAATATAACAATAAATAAAATGAGTTCTATCTTCCTGCTTTGGTGACACAATATCTAAAAGGTAGGAAATAAGAGCAATAAAGTTACAGTTTTAGAATGATATTGAAAATAAAAATCTGATTCAAAGAGGAAACAAGAAACAGACACAGATTTGTTCGGAAATAAAAATAAACTTTCTCATCTATTGATTTTATTTTATAGTTTTGACAAAAAAGGAAGAAAATAAGGAAATTACGACCGATCTCATAATTATTTTTCCTACTTTGAGCAGTTTTTTTTTTAAAGGGAATGATTCTTTTAAACTTCAAAGTTGTTAGGACATTTATACTCCAAAAAATCTTTGTTCTTAGAAATAATTCATTGTCATATTATGTATTGTAAACATTATATGTCAGTGTGTTCCACGGTTGCTCGTCTCAAGAAAAACATAAAGAAAGCAAAGGCAAAATACACATACTTTTGTTACTCAGGTACTTTTTATCTCTTGCGTTAAACGTCTGGTATTTTTAGCAAAGCAAACCATTTTATAACTGGTGCTTGTTTGACACTCTAATGGTTAAGATAATCTTATGATAAGTTTTAAAAAATGTTTTCAATCAGCAATCGTATTCTCAAGTCATAATATATTGTAATATCGTAGGGTGAAATATATGGGGATAATGAACAGTATTCAAGTTAAAAAAAAACACTAAACACTACAAAATAATACAGTTAGTAATAATACTGTCTTATTTTACGTGCATTTAGACAAATATTCTTCATTAATATTAAACTTAACGTGCCAAATATCTCAGCAGTATACAGCTACAGTAAAAAGAACTGCAACTCGAAGTGAAAGGCGATTTTGCTTAGTTTTTATACATAATTGGTATTATACTTTAATTTAAATATAAAACCCATGGGGAATTAAAGTTTTTTGGATATAAGCGTACTTTTTTTTAAATAGTGTCTTCACTGAAACAAGCTTTACTGTATTTTTTTTTCTCAGCACAAAAATTTGACCACATGAGGAGAATTGTATTGACCGAGCCAAAAAGACGGTTAAGTCATAATTTTCACTGAGAAAAAGAGCAATATTTATTTTAACATATGATGGCAATATTACATGTTTCAAAGACTTGAAAAAGGGAGCCATAGATAAAATTTTGAATGCCAGTCAGCTGTTCCACACAAAACTTATTTTTATCTTAAAAAAAGTTACATACCGGATGCAATTAAATAGCATTTCCTTTCAAATTTGTTTTATGAAGTCTTTTTCACATCGCTCATAGAGAAATAATTTTGTCCGTTTTCTCTCAGACTGATAATCATAGACTTTATTAAGAAGTTTTTTTTTCATTTCTAAAAATAAAATAAAGTATAAATATGAATTTCCCAATGACTCTTTTTTTTCATGTTCTACCGAAACTTAATATAATTTCAAATTTGATATCTAATAAGCACACAGCGTCCAATATAAAGATATTTCGTTGAATCTTCGATTTTTTTTTTAGATGGAATACCTTCAAGGTTATCTATTCTACATATGATTCAAAATCTCATAAACGAGAATTCAGGGGTTACAATGGTTGTTCTTCCCCTGATGATGTATTATGCATTAGAATTTTTATTAAAAAGAAGGAAAAGATTAAAAAAAATATGGACTATCACGAAGACCTAGTCTTTTTTTGCATTTGATATAAAGTGATAAAATATACAACCGTTCACGGAAGCTCATTTGGTAGATCGCTCGGTCCGTGATCGGGAGGTCGTGAGTTCGTATCTCGGCCGCGACTGACCTAGTCGATAAAATGGGTAGCAACTGTTCCTTCGCCATGCGCTTGGCACTTTGAAGTGAAAGTTGTGGGTCTTTCGGATGAGACCTTAAAAACCGAGGCCCCGTGTCAGCGGCAGGCGTTGGCACAATAAAAATTCCTCACTGATCAATGGCCCTGAATGCAGAGTAAAAGTCAAAATTTGAAGCCTTCACCGACATACGGTTAGGTCTCCATATAAGTGAAAAATTCTCTAGAGGGACGTTAAAAATATACAATCAGAGACGTCATTTCTCTCTCTTTTTTTTAAATAAAAGTTACTTCCGATCAAACAGGACGAAAAACCTACTCATTGCTTTGCAACAAGCTTTGCTCTAGTTACATATATATTTCTAAAATTATGTCTTAAAAATCGTCTAAAGCCGTTAACCTTCCGACAAATAATCCAAAATGCTTTCATGATATTAAGAATAAACCTCCGTCGTTTACTTTTGTTTAGCAACCGACGTCATTAAAACTCAAATCCAAGCTTAGAAGTGTAATAAAATCACGTGTATGTGATTGAAAGGGTAACAAAATATGTCTGCATCACAAATTCAATTTTATTATGTTCAATACGTTGATAGTGAAAAAGAAAATCTTTATAACCTGATGTTATATGCTGCGTATAATAACAAACATGATATTGACCACTAAATTTCTCAAATATATTCAAGATTGCCTTTCGATGCTCCCTGAAATATTTGTAATATTTAAAGGAATAGAGATGGGGAACAAAAATTTTCCTTTCATATTCTCCAAATTACCCATCTCTACAATTAAACAACAGTATTTCCGAATCTTTGAAACATGACACCGGTTTACATGTAAACGTGTTATTTACATGAAAATAATAAGTTAAACAATTGAAAAGTAAAATGAAATAATTGCATACAGAAAGGTACGAGCAATAAGAAATACAATTGAAAAAAAAAGAATCACAGTGAGATGACGAACAGCAATCAAAATAAAAAAAATATAATAAATAAATTCTTTATCTTTTCAATTACTATTAATATGACCGTCAAAACTGAGGCCACAATGACCCCTGCGATATCAGTTAAATAAATGTTTTTTCAATATATCAATCTTGTGAAAGTGAATTAATTCTAAACAGTGTTGCTTCCTTAATTTTGTGAAATGGATATTGTTGTAACGAATGTTGGTAAGATTGTAGAGCTCCCTGGAAATCTCCACAGATTTGTTGACAGATTCCTAGTATTTGCCACGAAATATCTCTGAGGGGAGGAAGTACATTAGTCCCGTCATCATAGAGAAGCAGAGTCTGTAGATTCTGTAGAGATTGTTGTGACGTCACTGTGTCACCCAGTCTGTGGTAATTCAGTATAAACAACATGTATAGCGTCACTAGAGGCGAGATTAACAATGCAATACAACCATTATTATTACTGGTTTTCTGCTCTAGAATAAGTTCATCTATGTATATGTACTGACTGTGTAACGCAATATTTTTCACTAAAGCATTCCTCATTTTACGACACAGAGACATCCCCGCCGTGTAACGTCTGTACATATCTATATTTACATTATCATGGTAAATAATGTATGACTTTGACATTCTCTCCTGTGCTTTCTGTAAACAACTGAGTGACCGTTCAAATCTCCATGTTCTGTAAAAGTACATTGCAAGATATAGAATATCTGAGACACAACCTATTGTGCATGACAATTTTAACAATCGGGATACGTAACTAGCTTTGTAATAAACCTTATTACAATTTTTATGTTGATATACTTCACACAGTTTCAGCATGGCAGTGTTACGTAATATTTCTGATGTCATAAATTGTACTGTAGCCTCCTGGATGGGCATCAACCTTTTACTTATCTCTATTTCAATTTTCTTCATGAGAGCTACACATTCCACAACACTTAAAATTCTTTGGCTATGTACATGGATTTCCTCAAATAAACTTATTTCAAGCTCAGCGTTAGTAATAATACTACTCTCGTCAGTACAGACTCTCAATGATCTGTATAAGATGGCTTGACTGAGGAATGGTCCTAAGGTTTCACTCAGTAGTAAACTTGATATACCCTCACAATACAATTCATACAACTTATTACACAATACTGCTTGTATGGATTCAGTTACTTTAAATCGGAACATATTGTTCAGTGGAATAAAAAAGTTTGGACATTCTCCGGTAAATACCCAATATATCAATAATTTGAAGCATTTCCAGAAACAAGGCAATAAGTTTTCAGGTGTCCAAGTCAAGGCGTTGTTAGTTTGAATTACCCAAAATACAGCAGTTTTTGTAAAGTATGAACATAGAACTGGCAAATCTTCATTTAAATTAATTACTTCCTTAAGAAATATTTTAAACAGACCATAACATAAAAACTGGGTGTGATTCATTGCATAAACAAGTTTTTGTTCCGCCGAAGAGAATGAAATTCTCCATTCTAGTATACTTTCATCCGTGCTGCCAATAGGAACAACATGGAAACCCGATCTTAATATATCCGATATAACTACCTTGGATGGCCAACCTTGTTGAAGACATCTTTGTATCCATGGTAAAGCTAATGCCGGCCAGTGATGGGATCGGAAACAGAATGCACAATCTGATTCTATATTTTCACTGCAATACGTAGAACAAGGACCATGAGAAGTAGAAGAAGTGGCGTAGTTCTTTGTTTGTAGAAACCGTAAGTGTTTATCACGGAATAACGTACTGGATATATTAATTTTGTTATCAATCTCTACACAGGAGGATATGACTTCTTCATCATTTGATGGAATCGTCAGATTTAGTCTAGTAAATCCAGGTGGTAGATCATCACACTCCATCAGGATCACAGTGTTTTGTGGGATACGATAGAGTCTGATCTGTGAGAGATCACATATCACCTTGTGGTCTGGTGGCCAGAACATAAAATCAAAATCAGAAGTCCTCAGTCTGAATCCCTCACGTTGACTCCCACTAATCATTCTATCAAATCCTCTCATGATGTACACAGGTTTATAAACAGCCTCCACAGTGTCCATCACTTCTCTCCTGATCCTCACTTCAGTAGGACACCCTATTTCATGACACAGTCCTACATACACAGACTCTGACAGGCGAGGTATATCATCCATTTAGATGTATATTCTGAAAATAAGATAGCGGTACTTGTAAGTAGAAAGACGTCTTTATGATCTTTGTATTGTCGTATTTCTCATTCATGTATGTACATTCATTTTACCAGTAACGAATCGGTTTCTAGTTACGTCTTAAACTCAACTCACATCTTTGAATTTCCAAATTCTCTTTGTTGTTATTTTAAATTTGTATTTCTAAGCTTTTCAAATAGGTGGTATCAAAATTTCCCAAATATGAATGGTACAGGTACATAGCTGTCAAAAATAACACCCCCTCCTCCATTTTTCTAGTTTTGAATCGATTTTTCAGTATCGAATCTAGTGCCCACTATTGTTGCTGACTTAATCAGTTAATAAATAAAACCGGTTGGTCGAAATTATTGTATAAATATACGTCAAAGAAGATTCTACATAAAGTATATATAAGTATTACTTGCTGATTTAAATGATTTTTTTTTCTAAAACTAAACAATATGAAACATGTATCATTTTATGAGAGACTTTTAGTGACTTGCGTTGTTTAAATTATATCAACTATTTCATGTACATGTATTTGTCACACGTAATTTTCATGGAATCTATTTTTGCTTGTAAATTGTTATAACGGTATATTCACTTTTGTCAGCTTTCCATGTTCTTGCATCTCGTAAAACGGCGTTGTTGTTTTTTTTTTTTTTTAAACCGTGATTCGTAACTTAAAAGAAAAACTAGAAATATGTCAATAGGACATGAATGCCCTGCCGAGGCAACATGAAAATTCGTATGTGTATAAAATTTGATCAGTTTGGTTCAGGTAGGGGTTATAGTTAGTAAGGAATAAAAATGTAGGTCAGATCAAGCATCCGAAGCAAGTCTGGTAGTGTCCATCCCTAGATGCATCATCCATGCAAGTTTGGTTCAGACAGGGCTTATAGTTACTTGGTAATGAAAATGTAGGTCAGATCCAGCATCCAAAGCAAGTCTGGTAGTGTCCATCTCTAGATGCATCATCCATGCAAGTTTGGTTCAGGTAGGTTTTATAATTACTTGGGAATAGGTCAGATCCAGCATCCGAAGCAAGTCTGTTAGTGTCCATCCCTAGATGCATCATCCATGCAAGTTTGGTTCAGGTAGGACTTATAGTTACTTGGGAAGAAAAATAAAGGTCAGATCCAGCATCCGAAGCAAGTCTGGTAGTGTCCATCTCTAGATGCATCATCCATGCAAGTTTGGTTCAGGTAGGGCTTAAAGTTACTTGGGAATAAAAATGTAGGTCAGATCCAGCATCCGAAGCAAGTCTGTTAGTGTCCATCTCTATATGCATCATCCATGCAAGTTTGGTTTGGGTAGGGCTTATAGTTCCTTAGGAATGGACCTGCTCCAAAAACTTTAACCTGGTCACTCATCAGGAAAATGTAGGTCAGATCCAGCATCCGAAGCAAGTCTGGTAGTGTTCATCCCTAGATGCATCGTCCATGAAAGTTTGGATTGGGTAGGGCTTATAGTTCCTTGGAAATGGACCTTCTCCAAAAACTTTAACCTGGTCACTTATCTGGAAAATGTAGGTCAGATCCAGCATCCGAAGCAAGTCTGGTAGTGTTCATCTCTAGATGCATCATCCGTGCAAGTTTGTATCAACATGTGAAGTTTGATAACACCAACTTGAATGGTATGTTCAAATCTGATCTAAACACCAATTTAAGAAAAGTGACGTCAAGGTCAAAGGAAAGGTCAGGGTCAAAAAATGTTGATGCAGTTGCATAGCTCTCATCAATATCTATCAGCATACGAAGTTTGATAAAAATATCTTGGATAGTTTCTTTAAACTTAGCTTTGAACAGAGCTAAACGCAAAGTGTGACAGAAGACGGAAGGACGGAAGACGGACATGACAAACACTATATGCCCCGGCCATATTCATGGCGAGGCATAACAACACTTTGTTAGTTTGGATGTTAAAATTTCATTCAAAAGTCAATTATTGTTTAACTTAATATTCCATCTTGTTATATATATACTAAATATTGATTACATACTCAATCTGGATTGATAACATAACGGAAAAATTTATTTAGACTAAATTCTTTAATTCGCACTTTCGTTTTCTTTGACTTGCACTTCCGCGTTAAACTAGGTCATTGTTTCAAATTGTAAATACTGTGGGAAATAATCATGCAGATATTACAAAAACACAACACAGGGATAGAATATTCATCCTTTTATTATATTTACCTCATAAGATTTTTAAAACCCGTCACTGCGTTTTTCTAGAATATTTAAATTAAAAAAATATTCGATACTAGCTGGCAAATATTGATCGTTACCGGTAAAACGACTGTATCAAAAAAAAAAAAAAAAAAAAAAAAAACTCTAATTTCCTCTTTCTGTTGTTCAATATTCAAACAATGACCAGTTCAGGCATGTGGCATCGTTTTTGAAAGTGGGAAGGGCCAACCTGTGAAATTTTTTTTTTACTTACCTAGCTGGAAAAGTTGACAAGCAAAAAAAAAAAAACGAAAATCAAAAGTTGCCCAAACACTATACTATGGTTATAAAGTGGGGGGGTCAACCATCCTATCAATGAACATTTACTACAGTAAAGGTTATGTTGGGGAAAAAAGTGGGGGGAGCCCCCCCCCCCTTGCCCCCCCCCCCCCCCCCCTCTCTCTCTCTCTCTCGGTTGCTACGTCCCTGCAGTTTACATATTAATCTGTGAAAGAATTGCTCTTTTGTATAAAACGGTTTCTTAATATCCTACCATATTTCAGTATACACGTTTAATAATATTTTGAAGTGCAGGTATAACTATAAAGTATAAAACATTATGTCAATCAAATAAATTTAACTGTATAGAACATACATACGTTGAATGTCACCGGCAGGGAGAATCTTCAACTGCAGGAAATCACCAAGGCCAGTCCCTACTTTCGGTTTGTAAAATAAATAGATAACCCCATTACTTGTAGTTTATTTTTAATATATTCGATCAGTGCTTACTATCAGTTCAAGATATATTACTGTAGTCAGCGGCGACTCACACAAGTATTTATATTATCTGATCATGTAAAGGACAAAACTGTACGGTTTCAATACAGATTTGGTCCTTTATTTTTCTAAAATATGGAAGTGATGTGAGAAATTAAAATTCACCCTTTCGATTTATTGAAATTCTATGCACATGATGCAGTAAAAACATGCAAATCGTTTTTCCAATATAACCTCCTATATACTTATTGTGACGCCCTGAACTTGAGCATTTCCCGTATTTTCCTAAAAGGTTACAAAAGACATCAATATTCATTGAATTTTGAGAATTTTCTGCATAAAACATTGAAATGTACCAAATTAATGACGTCATATTTCCGGAATAGTTAATCTTCATACCATTTTCTTAAATGATTTATCTTATTCAGCTACTCAACTTATATTTAAGCCAATTCCATAACTTAAATTAAGGAACATTGAAGTTTTAGGGCACAATAAAGTTCAAAACGTACCTTCGTCTTTTCAACATGAAGCTAAAAATATCAACAAATATTATATTTCAATCATTTTCAATTCATCAGAACAGAGAGGAGTGGAAGTTTTTTTTTAATTCAATGTTAAACACGTTCAGAAGGGAAGAAACATGAAGGAGCTTGCATACATGTCATGCACGAATCTAGAGGGGGCGGGGGGTCAGGACACGTACCCCACCCACCCCCCACCCCCCTGGAATTTACAAGATAAAAAAATGTATACTAGAATACTAAAGCTAGAAAAAAAATTACCATCCCCCCCCTTGCAAAACGCTGACCCCCCCCCCCTTTGGTAAACGCGAATATGTTGGAAATAAGTATGAAAAGTGAAAGGTGAAAGTTTTAAAGCAATAGAAGTCATAGATCCTGAGATCAAAATATATATGGGTATCTATGACTTCTGTTGACTTAAAACTTACATAGATATTTTTAACTTTCGAAATTTTATTTATTATATTTTCCCATTTGTATTCAATTATTGTTCCTTTGTATCATAGGCCTATATATCATGATGTTAAGTTTTGTTTTCGATGAGATGACCTGTAGTTGTTTCCCTTTTAGGACTACCTTTTTTTTTAAACACGAACATAACAGTATATGTCCTGTTTACACGGGGAGATTACTGGTAATTTACAGTAAATTAATGGGAAGTAAACTATAATGCAAATTCACATAATGCAAATTAAATCGCATTCACACGACAGCTAAAGAGAAATGAAGTAATGCAAATTAATATTTTATTTCTACAAAAGGCTATTCGTGCAGTAAGGCTATTTTGACGTCATTTTAAATCACGTCACGTATTCAGAACCTTTTTATATAAAAATCACAGTGGCTACAGTTATACATTAGGGCTACCTTTTTTGTTTGCGTGAACACAGCAGTATGATGCCCTGTTCACACGGAGAGTGTACTAGTAATTAACTGTTACAGTAAATTAATGGGAAGTAAACTATAATGCAAATATTGAAATCAAATTTCGTTCATACGACACCTAGAGCGAAGTAATCTAATGTGAATAAAAATGCCTAATTTGGAGAAGAGCTGATCATGGAACTCAGGAGTATCTTTTAAAAAGAATATCACAAAAAATTCCATTTCTAGTAACCATGGCAACACCATTCATCGAAATCAAAAAACCCATGCACTAAATTATGCATCTTAGTGTAGTCTACTTGTGTGCCAAGTTATATTGAAATCAGACCAAATCTGTAGGAGGAGTAGCGTTTTCAAGGAATTTCACAGAAATTTCTATTTTTAGTAACCATGGTAACATCGTTCATCGAAATCAAAAACCCATGCACTAAATTATGTATTTTAGTATAGTCTCCTTGTGTGCCAAGTTATATTGAAAGCAGACCAAAACTGTAGGAGAGGTAGAGTAGCATTTTGAAAAATTGTTAGAAGATAGACGGACAGACAGATGGACAGCTAGACGGACGCACACCTTACTATCGCATAAGCTCTTCTGGTCTCTGACCAGTAGAGCTAAAAATTGAACTCATCTCCAAAGATTGTAATTAACAACCCCCCCCCCTCCCCTAAAAAAAACCCTTCGCTCCTTCAATAATTTCCAAGTGATTGAATTTCAAACAAGACAATTTGATGAGATATTTATTAATCACAACTTGTAAGATGTATAGAATGATTAACAGAAAGTCAATATAGCAATTAACATTCAATGCTTTGAATCAAAACATTAAGAAAATATAGTAATTACTTAACCTTGAATCTTTTAAATGTGAAATTCACAGCAATAATAAAGGGTTCATATATTAAACTGTTTTAAAAAAAATACATAGATGAACTGTACTTTAGAAAACAAAACAAAAGGCACACCCAAATCACAGTTAGATAATAAAATAAAATAAAAATATATAATTTCTGAGAAAATACAGATTAAAGGCTTTCATCTAGCAACTTGCACCTATTAGAAAAGACATCTTTCAAGTCAACAAAAATACATATTTATATACAAAAGTATATCATGAATCTAATAGAAATAAAATCAAAAATGCACTCCAATACATGTAAAATTATCACAGTTCTTATAACAAATAAATAAAGTCTTGAAGGACGGAATATTTGTGGAATCTCTATGTACAAATTTTTTCAACTTTCACACTCATTGTGCAATATAAGTTAAGCACTCTGACAAATAAAAGTTCCATATAGTTCCTTAAGAGTTGTCTGCCCTTTAGTCATTCAGTTGACACAAGAGGGCAGCCCCTTTAGATATCCAGTAGTCTTGAGGCTGCTTAGAAGGCAGGTGAACAAACACCACAAAGTTAGTGGAATGTCCTACAAAAGAGTAACGAAAATTTTGTATTAAAATTCACCATATGATTGATGTAAAGTGACTTCAAATGTTTGTACACAGAGTTTGACTATATAGTTGTCAAAACACAGCCCTGAGCTCTGGGGCTTAAGGCCAAAAAAAAAATATGTGTGTTTCCGGTAACATGTCCCTCAAAATTAGGGTAGGTAGGTAGGCAATTACTTTTATTTTTACTTTTACTTTTTATTTTAACCGAACATTATATTTGACTGTTTTTTAGGTAAACAGTATATGATATTAAATATTAACAAGTATTTTGTTTTCTAGAGGTAGGTAGCAGAACCAATTGCAAGAAATTGATTTACAGAAAAAGACATTTGAATTCTAATCACAATTTGATAAAGAAATTTTGTCACATTTAACAAAAAAAGTAAAATAAAGAATTCAAGATTGTTTTTTCAGGCCTATACTTCTACCTTGACCTCATTGTTATTACATGTAAAGACATGTTAATATCCATTTCTTTCAAGGCCAATAATGTCAGAGTTAAACCGTTGTTGTTAGCTTCAAAATTATGACTATCTCCAAATAAATTTCCCATAGTCCAGTGCCCATTAAGAAAGTTATATATTGCAGTATTAATTTCGTATGAGTGTGGACATTTCTTGAGCTTAAACCCAATGAAAACATGTGATAGACTTAGAGTTGAGTGATTCACATATAAAATAAGTGATGCAATACATCTGGGGCCACAATTTGACACACTAGCCATATCCCTGGAGTGTTTGCCTAGTGACTGCCCCTTACATTTCTTTATAAATGATATTGGAGTGGATTTTAAAACTGAACTAATCATGCTAATAGGGGTCAAAATATTTCTTTTATGCTATGTATTATATATATCATTGGATTCATAATAAATTAAATTTTTCTTATCTATTTACAGAATTTTTTTTGTAATTTTCTATAAATAAATAATTCAGATGAAGGCAGGTGTAAATCGCAAAAAAGATATTTTAAACAATTATGCCAAAATTGTGTTTAAAAACTATGAAATTTATGAGTGATGATATAATTAATGGTTAAATTATTATTTATTATCCATTTTATAAGTTTGATTCCTCAGAAATCAATGTCAATCTTGCCAACAAATTTTTAAACTTGCGTGATAAAACTTGATTTCTAAACGTTTTTGAATATTTTAATGATCAAATTCTATTAAAATAATTATTTTCTACACCTTTACATTTATAAATATGTGTAAAATGGAAGATATCCTCTGAATTTCTGAGAAACAGGTAACGAAATAGGCACTACGCAGTCCCGAACTTCACAAAATTTTCGTATCTTATATTGAAGTATATTACACGTAAAAATCATTATTATTATGAAACCTTTCAAGAAATATGTAGTTGATAGCTTGAATTTCATATAATGCTTTACTGGATGAGAAAATATTGCGTATTGACTGAGTTATATGCTCAGAAATCATCGTAAGTAACAGTCCGCCATTTGGAATTTTGGTGGGACTTTCCGAGATTCTTTAGTTTTTTTACACAAGTAAATCATGTGATTTCCAACTGTAGTATGATGCAGTCATCTGTTGTTAACCTGCAGGTGGCCGCCTGTGCTCTGATAATTTTATAAACAAGCGGTAATTTCAAGTCAAATCAACAATGAAAATATACACACGTGTCAACATGTGGTCAAAAGTCTTACTAAAGGTTGGATGCTAAGTGTTAAAAGTCGTCATTAAAGGGTAAAGGAGGGAACGATCTAAGGGGAAAAAGCTATTATATACGCATGTATAATCGTAAAATGCTTGAAAAGACGTTTTTATTTATTTGTTACAAGTGCCTTTTTAACTGCGCGCGTTTTGAAGACTGTAGTTTTAGAACAAATTACGGTACCTAATCCGGATTTGCAATAAAAAGTGCTAGGGTCGGCGTGTAAAATTAGGGTCGGTCGGGATACCGGAAACACAGGTATTTTTTTTTTTTTGGCCTAAGAATATTGACAAGTACTCTAACCTGTTAAACATTCATTTAACTGTATGATGCTTTACCTGTTGTGGACAGGACTCCAGCCCTGGCTGATGTCTTGTACAGTGGGGCGATGTAATCTGCCTCGTCAGGCACAAAGTCCATCTTAGGCTCCATGTGGAACATACACAGGGCCGAGTTCATTATGCCTTTAATGGAGTCCGTGACCACCATTTCCTTCTCATCCCAGCGGAACCCATCCATAAACATTCCATGGACCAGCACACCATCTTGAGGAGTGGGCAGCTGTAAGGAAAATAAAGATGTTGGGTAATAAGTAGGTTTTATTTAAACTTCAAATCTTCCTTGGGTTGAATATTCTGAAGCCTGTTCAATAGAGCAAGCGCTCGCAAACATTTCTATTGGATCAAGCCAAGGTATAAGAACTTTTGGTGAGCAGTTGCGAATGCTTGCTGTTTTGAACATGTCTCTTTTTTTTTTTCTAAAGGAACTGTAAATTTTATTGAAAAAATGACTCCATTTCTTCAAAATTCTGAGTTTCAATATGGTCAATTTCACTATGGTCAATACAATGCTCCTTACTTCTTTGTCAAGCTCGATCTCCTCCCCGAATTTGAGTTCCGCCATCTGAGCGGTGACCTCCTTCTGCTCCCGGAAGTGAGGGAGGGGGTGGAAATGGAAGGTGAGGTGATCTATGGGAAGGTTGTACTTTCTGGCATAGTTCTGTAGGGTACCAGTCAAGAATCCTACAACAGAGGGAGAAAAAACATAAAAATAGCCATCAACATAAATACATGTAGGCCAATCCCAAGCATACATAAATATAACAAACAATACGCTCCTTACTTTAATATTGCTGAAAATTCAATAGCTTTGAGTGCTAATCAATGGGAACTATCCAAGTTTTGAGGTGTAGGAATCAAGAAAAATCAATTTTCCTTATATTTCTCTATAGGCTTTTTTCAAAATAAAAATGTTTAAAACTGAATCCTTAAAAATGAGGAAAAAAACAAACCTTGTGGGAAGAAGAAGCCAGACATCCAGAAAGACTTGGGCTGTCCGTGCCTGACCCAGTTATCAATGAAGGCACACCTGTAAATGAGGTCATTGACCCAGCTACCCAGGGGCTTCAGGGAGGGGTAGGCGGCATTGGCCCACAGGCTGGGGACCTGACTGTTGATGAAGGCTTGGTAGACAAGTTCTAATTCATCACTCATCACAACAAAACCTTTAATGGCTTTCTTCAGCTGATCAAGAGAGTTCTACAAAGCACAACAAAATATGACAATGTAAGAATTAATAATAATACAGAAAGTGTTTAAAGGTGTCTTTATATACAATATATATACACTGCATTAAAAAATTCTAATGTTAAAGCATTGGAGATAAAAAAAAAAATGTCTTTTATGTAGTTTTCAATATTCTTTTAAATATTGCAGGTATATGTCTCATTCCAGATTCCAAGAAATAAAATATATTCTGTTTGGTACCAAAATGTAATCAACTGCTTGGATGCAAATCCCTGTTTGCATTTAAGACTGGAAACATATAACATGAATAAGAAAAGCATTTGAAAAGATTTGGAGAAAAATCATTTGCACATGTTTATTAACATAAATATTCTTGTAACAGAAGAATCTTTCATTTTAAATAACCTTGACCTCTCCTTACCTTGATGACCTTCAGAAGTTTGTTAAATCTGTCCACTTCCTGGGTCAGCACTGTGGTCAGTGAATTCAGTCGACCTTTCTCGTCCGGCTCAAACATTTCCTGATTGGCCTGCTCAATGTCCAGTTTGTCCATCAGTTTACCCAGAATGCTCTCTGCTAACTCGTACACGATCTCGTCGTTGGATTTTCCGGTTCCACCACTGGACTGACGGGGCTGGACGTCCAGAATGGTCTGGATCAAGTGGTTAGTCTCCTCTGCCTGGAAAGCAATGTTGGCATTTTCGTGCATGCCAAAGATCTCTGGTTCATCATTAATAGGTAGGGTCTCTATATAGTCTCTGTACTCCTGTAGGGTAGGGTAGTCAGGGGCATAGTATATACCTGTAATAATTAACAACACATCAGCATTTATTTCATAATTAATTTCTGTAGTTAAAAATCTTTATCCTAACATCACAAATTTTCAATGTAGGATGGGAATTTGAAAAATAAGCAACAAAAATTATCAATGTATTCTGCAGCAGAGAGAAAAGATAAGGGCATGCTATGGAAATAATATACTCCATTTGTAAATGTGACATTCATCTAGCAGGAGCATAGTGACATCATGCACACAAGTTAAAATTGCTGAACTTAGGTATCTAAAATGCTTATATATTGAATACCATGTATTTGTCAAAGTCTGTATCTCTTATCCTTTTAGTTTTTCATGCTTGGTATCTCAGATCCTGAATTAACAGTCCCAACTGTTGGAGATAATAGGGTCTGATTGTATTTGAATTTGTTACAATTCGTACTTTCAGACTGGACTCCGACATTTATGGAGTAAGAATTGACAGGTGTATAGTTTTACCTGAGGGTGAGTACTTGTAGCCCTCCTCCAGTGTGTTGGGGTAGAAGAAAGTCTTAAGGATGGTCTCCAGGCATCTCTGATCAATGGCATCTGTCACACGACCTCCATAGGTGATCTGAAGTAATGGAAAAATTAAAACTTGTATAGTTATAGTATCCTGGAGGAAGAATTCACTGAAAACCGTGCAACTATAATTAATTATGAATGAACAGGATCTAAACCAAAATGGAAGGATAGAAAATACTGCTTTTACAGCAAATTTCTACGCAGCATCATTGCTTTGATAATTATCAATGTGGAATCCCTGAATAATTACATAACAGATTCTTTTTGAAATTAAGTACCTGATTCACAACAAATATTTATTAGCAATGGAATAAAAGGAAAAGATTTGAGGATGAAAGTACATTGTATAAAATAACATCTCAGATAAGGAATTTACTTTCATACCTAAACTTGCCAATATATTGCCAATAAATGTGCATCCTTTAAAACTGTAAGTTTAGATTTTTACCAATTTTACAAGGACAAGCTTTACCTCTGAGACATTCAGAATGATACATACCATGCCTGTGATGTAGATAAGGGCATCCCATGGAATGATTCCCTCGGCACAGAACATCTGACAGTTCAACTGAGCACACTCACGATCATTCTCACTGAACTCATACTGAAATCAAACAGAACATCATAATGCCCTTAACATCAGACAATTCAAATGAGCACACTCACATAACTAAACTGATCATACTGATATTAAATTAAACAGGTTGTCAAAAGATTTGCATCTGACAGTTCAATGATACCTAGTAACGAACCCAACCAAATTGTTGCTAAAATAAATATGATTAATTATGTCTGTCACAAACACACTCATTGTCAGTTCCTTCTCCCATTTTGCAATTTTAAAAATATTTCTGGACAAACTACACATTTGTCGTAGCAAAAATACTTGGAGAAAAATATATACCTAGTAGGTCAATCTTAATTACTGATGTCATAAATTAACTAAAGCAAAAGTTCTTTAAGGAGGAGGCAGCTTTTCTAGCATATAAAAACAAGATAACTTACCCTGATGTTCCATCCCAGTGGACCAAACTTCTTCCTCTCCAGAATAACAGCATGGAAGAAACACACGCCGAAGATCATCCTCTTCCACTTGGACGCAAGCACTGAAAAAAATCACAATTCAATATCAGTAAAAACAGTAATAAAGTCAGTCAGAGGCCAGCAGTTATGTGTATATTATACCAGAAAAAAATTCAGCACAAATGTTTTAAAGCCCTGAAAATTTACTTTCTTTTGTATGATGGGGTGTATATATGTATATGACATAAATGTATCAAGACAATACTTAAAAAAATAGATTAAAGTCTCTTAATATATTAAAAATGTCTAAAATATTGGGGGTTTTTTTCATGTAGAATTATTTTTTTTTCTTAATATAGCTGACTAAATCACATGTATAACCTAACAATAACATAAATTCAAACAATCAATAAAAAAGATGGTATTTTGAGCTGTGCACTTCCATATCTCAGCTAAAAACAAAATTAATGCTAGGTAATAAAAACATAGGTAATCAAAGATTACGAAGCTCACCTCGACGAATGTTATCAGTTTAAGTAATGCAAATCTCACATCATATTTTCTTAATATTAAGTATTCATCCCAACAACAATATTCTTGCAAGTTGTGTTTAACCCCTTACATGGTTAATATACACATTTCTACGCATGTAGCATGAAAAACATGTATAGTATAAACAAATATTCATAACTTTGTTAATACTGCAGATATCAAAGACTAAAAGTTCATTCGGATTGATCTGTTCCCAAAACTTTAACCTGGTCTCTTGTTTGGAAAATATAGGTCAGATCCAGAATCTAAAGTAAGTCTGGTAGTGTCCATCCCTAGATACATCATCCATGCAAGTTTGGTTTAGCTAGGGCTTATACATGTAGTTTCTTGGGAATGAAAATGTAGGTCAGATCCAGCATCCGAAACAAGTCTGGTAGTGTCCATCCCTAGATATATCATCCATGCAAGTTTGGTTTAGCTAGGGCTTATAGTTACTTGGGAATGAAAATGTAGGTCAGATCCAGCATCCGAAGCAAGTCTGGTAGTGTCCATCCCTAGATACATCATCCAGGCAAGTTTGGTTCAGGTAGGGCTTACAGTTACTTGGGAATGAAAATGTAGGTCAGATCCAGCATCCGAAGCAAGTCTGGTAGTGTACATCCCTAGATGCATCATCCATGCAAGTTTGGTCCAAATAGGGCTTATAGTTACTTGGGAATGAAAATGTAGGTCAGATCCAGCATCAGAAGCAAGTCTGGTAGTGTCCATCCCTAGATACATCATCCAGGCAAGTTTGGTTCAGGTAGACCTTATAATTACTTGGGAATGAAAATGTAGGTCAGATCCAGCATCCGAAGCAAGTCTGGTAGTGTCCATCCCTAGATATATCATTAATGCAAGTTTGGTTCAGGTAGGGCTTATAGTTACTTGGGAATGAAAATGTAGGTCAGATCCAGCATCCGAAGCAAGTCTGGTAGTGTCCATCCCTAGATGCATCATCCATGCAAGTTTGGTCCAAATAGGGCTTATAGTTCCTGAGGAATGGACCTGCTCCAAAAACTTTAACCTGGTCACTCATCTGGAAAATGTAGGTCAGATCCAGCATCCGAAGCAAGTATTGTAGTGTCCATCCCTAGATGCATCATCCATGCAAGTTTGGTCCAGGTAGGACTTATAGTTCCTTGGGAATAGACCTGCTCCAAAAACTTTAACCTGGTCACTCATCTGGAAAATGAAGGTCAGATTCAGCATCTGAAGCAAGTCTGGTAGTGTACATCCCTAGATGCATCATCCATGCAAATTTGGTCCGGGTAGGGCTTATAGTTCCTTGGGAATGGACCTGCTCCAAAAACTTTAACCTGCTTCAAAAACTTTAACCTGGTCACTCATCTGGATAATGTAGGTCAGATCCAGCATCCGAAGCAAGTCTGGTAGTGTACATCCCTAGATGCATCACCCATGCAAGTTTGGTTCAGGTAGGGCTTATAGTTACTTGGGAATGGACTTGCTCCTAAAACTTTAACCTGGGACGCCGACGCCAATGCCGGGGGTATAGCATAAGCTCATCTCGACTTCGTCGAGGTGAGCTAAAAATTCTTCCTACCATGCTCCTCAAAGAACTGGGGTGTAATTTCAGCAAAAGCTCTCCTCATGTTGGCACGGATGCCCTTGGGTGGTTCATTAGTGACCTTGACACTGTTCTGAAGGACACTGACGGGGAAATGTCTGGCCGGCATGGAGCTGAGGAAAAGTCGGAAGTCCTCGTGGATTTCGTCCGGTTTTTCAGACAT
Organism: Saccostrea cuccullata; assembly: GCF_032062105.1. Classification (NCBI taxonomy): domain Eukaryota; kingdom Metazoa; phylum Mollusca; class Bivalvia; order Ostreida; family Ostreidae; genus Saccostrea; species Saccostrea cuccullata. The sequence goes on along the minus strand of NW_026928597.1, from coordinate 3,513 downwards.
TCCTTTTACAGTGTTTTCCATGGCCAACATCCAAGATGCTGCTAAGTGACAGTTCTGTAGGAACACCCAGTCACCGGTTTTCACGGCTGCATGGATTAGTTTCTCGGCAACTGGTCCCTGTCCTTGACCCAGAGAGATGGACTGGACTCTGTCACAAACACACAAGATGATTGAATGAATCAAATATACATGTATCAATATTGTATAATGTGAGTTGGAAAGTTATCACATAAAGTTATATAATTTTACATCATGAATTTATTAAACAGTTATCTTGTGCTATAATATGCTAATTCTTTGCTAGGTCAGTTGGTTAAAACACATGTACACATTCCTTGAATAGCATAATGACTGAAAAGTGAGAAAAATATGAGTCAAGCGAAATAAGTTAAAAGAAGTTAATCGAAACAGATAACAAATTGAAAATTAAAATTCTACATGTTTTTAGACGGAGGCTGTATTACAGCCTCCGGGTATAGGGATTGTCTTGCCCATGGAATGTAAACAGGAAAGATTTCCCAAGCACCATCTATCGGTGGAATTGTTTTCATTACCTTGAGAATTCTATTTTTAGAGCGACTCTGAGTAACACCGACCGCAAGGATAGGCATAGTCTAAAACAAAGATTTAAAACAAAGATCGCGTCACATACAAGTATAAACAAACAGTTATACTTTTTCTAAATAAACAGGATTTGTCTAATATTTTTAAAATAACGTGTATATAAATACATTTCCTACGGAATATGTAAAAAAAAAAAATGTGATTTACTATTAATTTTTTATCATACAGAATATTAGGAGATTTTGTTCCAACAGACGATGATAAAGCATGTTTTACAATATGCCGAGCCTTTTCCCTCCGGTTCTCACACCAAAACAAGAACGAGAAGAAATGAAGTGGCGGATCTAGAGGGAGTTTGGGGGGGGGGGACTAACATCCGCGGAGAGTGATCGAGGAACCCCACTTATCAATTGCTTCGTTTATTAAAGTAAAAAAAATCTCTAGTTACAGATAAGTTTAAACTTTAGTTTTATATTTAATTGTTAAAACTTCAACCAGAATTCGCCTGTATCAAACTAAGTGTGGAGACGCAGATGTACCTGTATTATGTATTGAAGAAAATCCTGCAATGCCGCATGCAAGTGTTTTATGTCGCAGGTATAAATATAAGATATTTTAATAATAGATCAAGCATTTCAGTTTTAATGGAATTTTTTGTGCTTGATTGCTGTTTGTAATCTCAATTTCACTCCTTTTCTAATCTCTTCTTGAAAGGGCCGATAAATTGGTTTGCGGCCGATTTTTGACGATTGCATCAATAGGTTTCATGGAGTTTTTTAATCTGACAAGGATCGATGAATATAAACAAATGCATAGTATTTTTATCTGTAGGAATATTAACAGTCTAGTTTTGAATTCTTTATTTGCAATTATGTATAATTTCAGGAAACACATGAAATAGATTTACACTTTCTACAAGCGGTTTGAGTGTTTGGGGTACCCTCACATTAGATAAGAGAGAAACAAACGGCAACTCTGATATTGAGATCAAAATGCATTTGTAACTTTTGACCCTTGGGTACAACCAAAATCTTGGTTCATAGGATTTACATGATTTATCACATTATATTCTAATTAATAATTAAAAATTATATCTTCTGAAATAAGTTGTCTTATTGTCATATCGTTGATCCTTATTTGCATTTGATACTTGTGTTTTACCTCTTTCACATCTCAAACTTTAATTATTTTTATATACAAGATTACATGTACTTCTGATCATTGGTTTTCATGTCAACTTTTTTTAACCTACATCATTGGTAAAGTGATTGTTTTAACAGAGTTACTGAAAAGCAGAAATCATAGTTATACCGGTATATTTATTACCTTTCTCTACGAAATTTGTAATCATGTCTCATTGTTAATGATTGTTTTAAACAGATAAACTGAAAAAGACAATCATTTCCACTGGTATACGAGTAAAGAAAGACATTTTTAGGGTTAAATCTGTCATATGATAAAAAACTACATTTAAGAATTCCAGAAATATTGGATGTCAAATTTGTCAAGATATATCTTTGTTATTGTAAGCAATACTCCAGTTCTCCAAAAACAATTTAAACTTGTGAAATAGCAAGTATTATGAACTTTATTGTTTTGTTTACTTTAAGTAAGAAAGTATATTTTATTCCACTCAAAAAATTGTGTTCTGGCACATTCCATTTTGTATCACAAAGGTTTAAGACAAACTGTACTATATTATGCTGTTCATGTCCAATTACCTGGCTGCTTCTTTTTCCATGTTAGCTCATATCATAACATTATTACAATAAGGCCGAGAAATTTTGATTTTGGTAGCTGTTACATGTCATAATTATGTTAACAGTAGGTCTCAGTGACCTATAAATAAGATATCTTGAAATACAATGTATGGAAACTCCTGACTGGCTGATGCGTAGTGCTGAAACCAGTAATTCTGAAAAAGGGGGACCAGTTTGAGGTCAGGGAAGGGGCCCACAGCCACAATTAAAACACTCATCAAATATTGCGTATTTTTTTGGACTCAAAAGGGAGGGGGCCGGGGGCCCCTTTTAATTCCGCCAGTGGGCTCATGACTAGAACATACTAGACCTACATTCATCAAACCGGGCCTGGGGGCATACAACTTATATTAGACAAGCTCACTTTTGATCTCAGTCTCACTTTTCCACTATATATTCCTTAAGTGAGACTGGGATAAAAAGTTAGCCCGTCTAAGTTTTATGTCAACCAGGCCTAGTCAATTACTGTTTCTTACGTTGAAAGGTTTAATATTGAAAGTATCTCATCTAAATAACAGTGAACTTTAATCATGGCGAAGTTTACATTACAAAGATGAAATTATAATATCCCAAAAACCTCATGAATATTGGAGTATCCTTTGAAAAAAAATGTTGAATTGAATAAAAAAAACTACACATTATTTCTCAAAATATTCTTTACAGCTATGTATGATATATATATTTCTTTTGTGTTCTCTCATACATGAAGCCTCCGTCTAACAGTACTTTCAGTACTTTGATTTTACTTGTCAGTGTATCCCTTGTCCCTGGCAAACCTGAGGAATGCCCCCATGGGATCTGAGCCGGTACTGAGGACGAAAACGAGGGGGGTGATGTTGTTCATATCATCGTACAGGGTCTGTAGTCCCACCGGCGGGCTCTCCACAAACTTCTTACCCAGGTTCTCACTCACAAACTCTGTCACCGCAAAGATCGTCTGTAAGGCATGGGAAAATTTTTAAAATTAGTTAATGATTATGTAAAAGAGAGAAGTTCTTTACATCTGCATTGAAGATATTAAGTAGATTGAATTGTACTTCTTGACTTTTTTTTTATTTACAAGAAGAGGAATATGGTTACAAAAGTCACAACTGAGCAAGCAAATTCAACTGAGATTACAAAGACTTTCATAACAGAAAATACATGCTATGCAAGCAGTAAAAAAAACTCTTGATAAAAGGAGTTTAGA